>NC_057945.1:4878599-5178599 GCF_018555375.3 Anguilla rostrata
AAACTGAGAAACAACAACTATGAGCTGCAACAAATGTGACATCCACAGTTTTTGTCGCTACAGCATTTTCCATTACACTAAATCAAATTAGGATCTACTCTAATCCACCTCTACTGAGTGAATTAGCTTAGCATTATGTAGATTTAACTCGTTTTTCATTAGCATCGTTGCAATAACTTTCTTATTGGTGAACCCCTATTTCTTTTTCCCTGGGGCTTGCCCTGAGTTCACTGACCCTCCAGCCTTGTTTCATCACCCTGAGCTAACAGGATATCTCCAGCCCTGTCCCTCATATCTTGGTCATGGCCTGCTGCAGCCCTGTTCCTCCCCTGCCTATGCCTCTTTATGCAGCCCTCTTATGCCACTCTATAAAGCAGCTTTGTGACAGTTTTCTGTAAAAAGCGCTGTACAAATAAAATTGATTTGACTTAATTTATGTGCATCAAGCTTTAGCGATATAATTCCTGAATCGAAAAAGGGCTATAATTGATTTAACAGTATGTGACTTCCTCCAGCTTCGATGTCACAAAATACGATTGAGGTTATAATTACAAAGATTTGTGAAAAGGAATAGTGGGGGGAAAGTAAGCTTGTTATATATTTGAGGGTTTATTTCTTACCTTTATTTCAATTAATGTTGTGAATCATAAAATTGGACAACTTCCTCCATTAGACTGGTGTATTTCATGTTTCAGGATATCTGGTGCTTACCCTTTAACACCAGGAGCGCCGGACCATTCCGTGGGATTGAAATAACTTAAGGTGCAGTCTGGGTCATATGACACAGGAGTCTTCAAGCAGGAAATGTTCGAATTGTTCGCTAGATGACTGTCTAAGCTATGTTTTAGTTATGGCTCGGCATTCTAGCTGTCAAACTGTCCCAGTAAGTAATTCTTTATGTCAGTGTGTTTTTATCATGGAGTACATCCTCCATGATAAAATTAGTAGTGGCCTACACTTAAAATGGGAATGCAACTGCCTGTATCTGCAAAACTTACAGGAAAAAACTTCAGCAGTATTCTATATGCTTCTGTCGTCACTCACATGATGTTTGGCCTATCACAGCACACAGGCAAATTTTCACACTTACTGAGCTTATTTATCTATGAGGGTAGCCAATAAGTAGATAAAACACAAATTAGTTCATAAATTAGTCTCATTAAATTTTATATTCACGCAGCCATCATCTTTGTAATTGCCATGTTTAGCATTTTCATTATCACTTCACTGTGAGGGAGGGGGGAGTGTCGGAGGACCACACGCAACTGTACAGGGAGTCGAAAAGCTTATCTCCGAGGAGATAAGCCACTGAAAACGAAAAGGTAAAGCCCTAACAGTCTGCTGGCACAAAGCCCAGAAACACAGACCGAACATCCGCAGAATCCGCCCCTTTCTCACCACCTACTCAACCCAGCTCCTGGTCCAAGCAATGGTTCTATCCCGCCTGGACTACTGCAACTCTCTTCTGGCTGGACTACCGGCATCTGCCACCAGACCCCTGCAGCTCATTCAGAATGCTGCGGCTCGTCTGGTCTTCAACCTCCCCAGACACTCCCACGTAACTCCCCTGCTCACTACCCTCCACTGGCTGCCTGTTATAGCTCGCATCAAATTCAAAACATTGGTCCTAGCATACCAGGCAGTCAAGGGATCAGCCCCAGCATACCTTCACAAGATATTCAAACCCTACATGCCAGCCAGATCCCTCCGTTCTGCTACCTCAGGACGCCTAGCACCTCCCCCTCTTCGCACCTGCACTTCCAGAACACGTCTCCTGTCTGTTCTGGCCCCACGATGGTGGAATGACCTCCCTGTGGAGAGACTGTGAACAATTTCAAACGACGACTGAAGACCCACCTCTTCAGGCTGCACCTCTCTCCATCCCTCCCTTCCCCCCTGTAAATGATTAAACTTAGGGTTGTAACTAGGCAGCTGTTTCATAGGTGACTTAGTTGATGCGCCTGTCTTAACGACTACTTGTATTTTTATTTATTTTTATTTTTCCATAGATTGCGTTGTTGCCGTTCTCGTTGTTAGTGTTAATCAGTTTAACCATCAGGGTCCAAGTTGAACTATGCGGTTGTTCCCTGTACTTGGACCGGTACTTCTCTCTAGGGGTTTCGTCATACTTGTTCCTGGTTATGGTTATACACTTTGTTGTACGTCGCTCTGGATAAGAGCGTCTGCCAAATGCCTGTAATGTAATGTAATGTAATGTAATGTAATGAAATACAAACCTTCTAAGGGGGGAACACTTCTTGAGAAGCGAGAGAACAGGAGGTTTATTAAACAGGCTCTGAAATGCCTTAGCGGCTCAATGAGAACGTAAGCTGACACTGAAGCAAGGACTAAAAGTCAGACAGCGTCTTAAATAGCCTTGCACGAAGCAGGTGGCCGAAATCACGGCATAGGGAGGAATAATTGGAAACAGGTGCATCCAATCAGGTAATAATCAGGCCGGGAGGCCAAAAACGGAACTGACATTCACCTCAATCAGCACCATAGAATTGTTTCAAAAATTATTTTAGAGCTGATTAAAGATATTAAGCTATTCTCATTCTTAATTTACGTTTGCCTCTTTATTTTTCATATGTGATTACTCTTTGTCAACATCGGCACCATCATCATGCAAAGACAGAAATACTACAAATGATAACATTTTATGGTTATTAATAACATAACAGGCTATCTTTAGCAATATCAAAATAACAATGTTAAAATGATATGGTGGAATCAGCATAAAAGCATCTTAATTTAAGAGCAACACATAACCAGCTTTATTACTTATTTATCACGATTCATCACCATGAAGAATGGACACAAGAATTTCCATGAATATTTTGATATTTTTTCATTTTTTAGATTCAAAATCTAAGTGATGGATTGGATGGATGGATGTCTATTAAGGGACTAGTGTTGGAAATTTTCTTTGGCTATAAACATGTGTAGGACTTGTTTATAGCCAAAGAAGTGCTATTGCAAATGTCAATGTTATCTACACTTGTCCTTTAAATAAATAAATAAATGAATGAAAAGGAAATCTTATCAAAGAGAATGTATTTCTTGCTTATGTACTATTCTTTCTACAAAGAAAATAAATCCTTAAATTTCATGTCACATTTAGCACTTCCACATGAAAATCCACATTATGCAGAATTCACAAAACAGAAGTCACAAAAACAACACACAACAGAAAGCCTACCTTGATCTCAGCAGAGACTCTAATTGTAATGTGTGGTCAGTGCTGCATATATAGGTGGTAGGTAGAGCACGCCCACTGTGTGGGGGCGGTGTGGGAGCAGGTACATTTTGTGGAATCAGTATGTCCCTCACCTGTCATGTCACAAACTTCTGTGGAAGTCTGACTTCTGTGGAAATGTGAAAGTCTGACTTCTGTGGAAGTGTGGAAGTCTGACTTCAGTCAAAATGTTGCATCATGCACCCACAGGCTCTGGATGCATGTCAATCAGATCAGAAGAATGTTGGGGGTTCTTGACAGAGCGGTTGGGGGCTGCCGACTCTAACAACTAAACTACAGCCCAGCCTCTAACCATTAGACTACAGCCCAGCCCCTAACCATGAGACTACAGCCCAGCCCCCTAATCACTAGACTACAGCCCAACACCCTAACCACTAGACTACAGCCCAGCACCCTAATCACTAGACTACAGCCCAGCCCCCTAACCACTAGACTACAGCCCAGCACCCTAACCACTACAGCCCAGCACCCTAACCACTAGACTACAGCCCAGCACCCTAACCACTACAGCCCAGCACCCTAACCACTAGACTACAGCCCAGCACCCTAACCACTAGACTACAGCCCAGCACCCTAACCACTAGACTACAGCCCAGCACCCTAACCAATAGACTACAGCCCAGCACCCTAACCACTAGACTACAGCCCAGCACCCTAACCACTACAGTCCAATACCCTAACCATGAGACTACAGCCTAACACCCTAACCACTAGACTACAGCCCAGCACCCTAACCACTACAGCCCAGCACCCTAACCACTAGACTACAGCCCAGCACCCTAACCACTACAGTCCAATACCCTAACCATGAGACTACAGCCTAACACCCTAACCACTAGACTACAGCCCAGCACCCTAACCACTACAGCCCAGCACCCTAACCACTAGACTACAGCCCAGCACCCTAACCACTACAGTCCAATACCCTAACCATGAGACTACAGCCTAACACCCTAACCACTAGACTACAGCCCAGCACCCTAACCACTACAGCCCAGCACCCTAACCACTAGACTACAGCCCAGCACCCTAACCACTACAGCCCAGCACCCTAACCACTAGACTACAGCCCAGCACCCTAACCACTACAGTCCAATACCCTAACCATGAGACTACAGCCTAACACCCTAACCACTAGACTACAGCCCAACACTCTGACCAGTACAGCCCATATATTTACATGTTGGTTAAGTGAGGGGTTCTTGCATGCAACACCGCTTGGTTTAGAATTCAGAGGGCTGACCATTTTAACAAGGGCACTGACTGTTGGAACCGCTGGATTCAGAAAATAAACCTATTTTTAATTACATTACAGGCATTTAGCAGAAGCTCTTATCCAGAGCGACTGACACTGTATCCAATCAGACAGCTGGATATATACTGGAGCAATGCAGGTTAAGTACCTTGCTCAAGGGTACAACGGCAGTGTCCTACCGGGGAATCGAACCTGCGATTTTAAGGTTGCAAGACCAACTCTTTAGCCATTACACTGCCGCCCAATTAATTAATTCTTCTTGTCCCACAGGTGGTAGAGCCTTCTCTTATAGAGCTCCTGTCTCATGGAACAATCTCCCTATGTACAGTATGTGCAGGCTTCAGACACACTTTGTCTTTAAGTGTAGGCTTAAAACTTACCTCTTTAGTCAATCCTACAGTTTGCCATTCTGGACACATTAGGTAGCTTGGTGTTAAGTGTTAAGCTAGCCTTTATGGAACTGACACAATAGGTAGCTTGGTGTTAAGTGTTACATTACATTACATTACATTCATTTGGCAGACGCTTTTATCCAAAGCGACGTACAAAAAGTGCATTTCATGGTCATAGACAACTGCTAAACACGGGTTCAGTAAGGTACAATACTTATTTTGTACCGCTATTTCTAGCCAAGAACACAGTGAACACTATTCTGGCCTAACCTCTGAAAAGCCAACTAGGCAGAAGAATAAGCTACAGTATTAGGACAAATACAAATTACCAAGAAGTGTTGGGATGGGGCAACATGTAACAAGTGACATGAAAAGGGGGGGGTTTTATTTTTTTTTAAAGAGTGAAATATACAGCGTGGTGGTGGTTAGTCTAGGTATGAGTCTTCAGGCCACGGCGGAAGATGGGTAGTGAGGGGGAGGTTCGGAGAGGGACGGGGAGTTCGTTCCACCACTGGGGAGCTAGGGTGGAGAAGCTCTGTGATCCCTTTGGGCGGGTGGGAGGGGTTATAAGGCGCCCTGCTGCTGCAGAGCAGAGTGGTCGAGCAGGCACATAGAATCGAGTCATGTCCTGCAAGTAGATGGGGGCTGTCCTATTGGCAGCAGTGTAGGCAAGGGTCAGGGCTTTGAACCAGATCCTGGCGGCGACCGGTAGCCAGTGAAGTGATCGCAGCAGAGGAGTGACGTGGGAGAATTTGGGGAGGTTGTAGATGAGTCGGGCAGCGGCATTCTGAATCATCTGTAGTGGCTGTATGGCACAAGCTGGCAGACTTGCAAGGAGAGAGTTGCAGTAATCAAGGCGAGAGGTCACCGTAGCCTGGACGAGCAGCTGGGTGGAGTGCGTCGTCAGGTATGGTCGAATCCTTCTGATGTTGTACAGAAGAAATCTACAGGACCGTGATGTTGCCTTGATGTGCTCCTTAAGGTCCAGTTGGTCATTCAGGACCACCCCCAAGCTCTTGGCAGAGTGAGAGGCAGTCACTGTGGTGCCATCAACCGTGATTGAGAGCTCACGAAGTAAGGAGGTCTTGCACGGGAAGAAGAGCAGCTCAGTTTTGTTGAGGTTCAGCTTCAGATGGTGGCTGGCCATCCAGGTGGAGATGTCAGCCAGGCAGGAAGAGATCTTATCATTGACCTGTGTGGCCGAGGGGGGGAAAGAAAAGAAGAGTTGTGTGTCATCTGCATAACAATGATAGGAGAAGCCATGTGAATTGATAACTGAACCAAGAGATCTGGTGTATAAGGAGAACAGCAGAGGACCCAGTACATATACCTGCGGTACTCCCGTAACAAGTGGATGAAAAGCAGAGGCAGACCCCTTCCAGGTGACCTGGTAGGTCCTATCTGCAAGATAGGAAGCAAACCAAGACAGGGCAGTCCCGGCAATTCCCATCCCAGCCAAGGTGGAGAGGAGTATTTTATGGTTGACCGTGTCAAAAGCTGCAGACAGGTCAAGGAGGATCAGGACAGAGGAGAGGCGTGAGGCTCTTGCAGTGGCAAGTGCCTCCTTCACAGCTAGGAGCGCAGTCTCTGTTGAGTGCCCGGATTGGAAACCAGACTGGTGAGGGTCTAGCAGGTTGTTCTGATGGAGAAAAGAGGTTAGTTGTTTAAGAACTGCTCGTTCAAGGGTTTTGGACAGAAAGGGTAGAAGCGATGCGGGTCGATAATTCATTACATCGGAGGGGTCTGAGGTGGGTTTTTTGAGAAGTGGGGTAACACGAGCCATCTTAAAATCAGAGGGAACATGACCAGAGGAGAGAGAGGAATTAACAATGGAGGGCAGATAGGGAAGGAGCTCGCTGGAAATGGATTGGAGAAGTGTGTTGAGCTAGCCTTTATGGAACTGACACAATAGGTAAATACATTTACTCTGTGAGTTGACAATCTTTATATTGACTAACCTCATCGTCTCTGTTTCTTTTTCCCTGGGGCTCCTGCCCCTACATCGCCCTGAGTTCACAGACTGCTCCTGCCTGTTTCAGATGACGTTGTTCACTTGGCCTCATCATACTGTGACCTTCGATGCACACGAGAGCGGTTTGCAGCTGAGCGTGATGAGGTCGGAATGAGGATCAGCACCTCCAAGTCTGTGGCCATGGTACTCTCCTGGAAAAAGATCTGCCCTCTTCAAGTAAGGGAGGAGCAACTGCCCCAGGTGGAGGAGTTCAAGTGTCTTTGGGTCTCATTCACGAGTGAGGGAAAAAGGGATTCGGAGATCGATGGCCGTCTAGGTACAGCGGCCGCAGTAATGCGGGCATTGTATCGGACGGTGGCGGTGAAGAAGGAACTGGGCCGAAAGGCAAAGCTCCTGATTTACCAGTCGATCTTCGTCCCTACTCTCACCTATGGTCACAAGCTATGGGTAGTGACCGAAATAGTGAGATCGCGAATACAAGCAGCCGAATTGGGGTTTCTTCGTAGGGTGGCAGGGCTTACCCGCCTTGATAGGGTGAGGAGCTTAGTCATCCCGGAGGACCTCAAAGTAGAAACGCTGCTCCTCCGCATTGAAAGGAGTCAGTTGAGGTGGTTCGGGCATCTGCTAAGGATGCCTCCTGGGCACCTCCCTCTGGAGGTGTTCCGGGCTCGGCCACCGGTGAAGAGTTCATGGGGTAGACCTAGGACATGCTGGAGGGATTATATATTCTTGAAAGAATTGAGGAAATATTGGGTAGCATTGCTTTGGAATACATCTTATTTAATTTCGGTGAGGCAAGATAGCCTATATTGTTTGTAGTACCATAACTTGGCGTCATTTTGATATCAATACTTTTAATGGCAGGCCTGGATTTTGACAGTCTGAGTGAATGCGTTATAGACGGTGTATGTCTTGTACGTGTGAGTAACTTGGCATTTTTGTACGTTGAAAACGTGTTTTTGATGAGATATCATTTCTTTTTGCGAAGCGTTTTATTATGAGAGTGAGAAATGCAAAGTGACGTGTACCGTGTAGCAGTTTCAGTTTGCTATATATGTAAAACAGTGGCTGTGACAAAGGGTGCGGTGGCATATAAGTGTAAACGCATCATAAGCGCCCGTGAAATATAGCCAGGGTATGTACTCACGGATTTGACGGCCATCCAACGAGCCTTGATTGACAAAAGAATCAGCAAGTCTGTAGAATTAGAGCTCCCTAGGTCGCAACTTGTGTACCCTTCTGTCCTGCTCCGTTGTCTGTTATTTCGTGGAGATGCACTTTTAGTGTTTGTAAGGTTTATAAGGCATTTTGATAGGCTTATCTGCAGGTGGGAATCCTCTTCGCTGTTTTGCTAGGCTAGAACCGGAAAAGTTGATAGTAGAGATTAGGAGCAGACGCATATGTCCCAGCAGGCTTTGCTTATGAGAAAATAACAACAGTGTGAGAGAAATTAGGATGAAATGATGAAATTGCGTAGTTGAAACAATATGTTTTTAGCAGAATGGGCATGTAGGTGAAGGTTGACATGATCATAGAGTATAGTGCGAAGTAAATGGAGTGACCATGAGCGAGCTTATTTTTGTAAGAGGAAAGTCAAACTGGGACCCAGAAAAGGCTGGCATTTGAACGAGCCTACACGCTGGGACTCATCCTGTACTTCAAAGGACCCGAGAGCCTTGTGATAAAACAATAGGTTACTCGGACTTCCTCTGGATGAGCAGGCCATTTGGCTCTCTGGACTGTTACCCTCTGGACAAGACTGAGAAGGGGAACTGGACTGGTTGTTTATGGTTGTGTGAGCAAGCCGTTGGCTCTCTGGAATGTTGCCATCTGGACAACTAAGATAAGGGGAACTAGTCTATTTGTCTAGGGTTGTGGGTGTGTGTGTGTTGGGACCATTAAGGGTGAAAAGATCATCAGGCCTCTGGCCAAATGGTGGGGCAACTGCGCGGGACAGTACCACAGTGCCCTTATGTGGGCCCCTCTGCCATTACACTTTTTATTTCTTTTCTGGATCTGGACTCTAAACCATCTGTTTATCATATTCAAAAACCCCGTAAAACCTTACAAACCATGCACGTTTTCATTATATTACTGTATTATGCCTTATGTAGTAATAACATGGATTGCATGTAAAATGGTTCAACAAAAGGGTATTGTCGTGACAACTGCACCATAATATTACATCCCCTTGACATGTTTGGTATGGACGTATTCAGGGAAATTCAAAAAATTGAATGAAATATGTTTCATACCAAATAGAATTTGATAAAACATAGTTTCAGAAACTATGGGGGAAGGGAAAAAACTATCCCAATGGAATGTCCTCTCTGGTAATCATCTCTTTTTCCCAATTTCCCCACTAATTGTTTTGACAACAGCCCCCAAACGGTGGGGCCCTAAATTCCAGATTTTATTATTCGTCCAGGTTAAATTATGGCAATGCCGCCTAGATCAAACACGGGGTTTGGCTTAAAAGGAAGGGAGACAAAACAATCGAGGAAGATCGTAATCGACTTCCCACATTGCACATACTCTGTGCTCTGTGTGTAGCTAGACAAGGAAGATCGTAATCGACTTCCCACATTGCACATACTCTGTGCTCTGTGTGTAGCTAGACAAGGAAGATCGTAATCGACTTCCCACATTGCACATACTCTTTGCTCTGTGTGTAGCTAGACAAGGAAGATCGTAATCGACTTCCCACACTGCACAGACTCTGTGTTCTGTGTGTAGCTGAACAGGGAATGTCGCAATCGACTTCCCACACTGCGCAGGCTCTGTGTTTTCGTGTGTAGCTAAACAGGCTGGAGTAAAAAAAAAAAACTTTTTACTCTATATTTATGTTTTAAAACCTTCCATATTTTAAATTGATTGTGAATTTGAAGCTAATGACCTACCTGCCTGTTAAATAAATTCTTCTTATTTTTAACTTGCGTGGTCTTCATGACTCTAATCCATTTTATCTTCTTTTCAGCCGAAATTCCGATTAAATACTCAGGGGGACAATTATGACTAGGACCTACTGATCAGGGGTCTAGTACAGCGAACGTCTTTAGTGAGGTCCTCAAGTTAGATAGGCGACCACGATCTGCCCGCTAACGGGATTGGTGTTGTATTGGTTCTGGTGTTTTGGCTTAAGAGGACCCATGGGCGTTATACGCCGGTTCTTGTCAAATTCGCCTTAAGGAGCCCGATAGATACACACTGTCCTGGGCTCATAACTATCTATGCGCAAAGGAAGGCATGTATTATGGTGGTCAGCCTCCTACCCTCTGGAGGCTTCACCGAACTTGGATTTAACAATAGTCCTAAACCCGGGAGCATATATTCAGGAATGATGGCACAAGATAGAGTCGAGTGTAACCACTCCAAGATCCACGTATAGTTAAAACCAAATTTTAAATTTTAATTTCATTTGGAGTCAGATTATTACGAGAGTAAAACCTAGTAACTGTTACGCTTACTTGCTGTGGTCAGGGATATATTTGATGTGTTGTTCCGCTCATTTGTGAGTATTCTGATGCTCCCATTGGAATATTGACGGTCCGGCGACAGATCGGATATATCTCTGATGGCAGCATAGCCCCGTTTGCGAATGGAGAGTAACCAGAATGCTACTGGTCCGTTTCAGGCCCGTCTTACCCGTGGCGACAGAACCAGTGCATTCTTAAGTATAATTGTGCCCTGTTCTTACGAACAGAGGAAAAATAACTAGCATCTCGGTTTTGAATCACACCAGCCAAGGGAAAACATGCGGTGCCTTCCCCTCCAGCTACAAACCCTCATTGGTCTAGCTGTGAGGTGTTTACATTTTCCTTATCGAACGGTATATATAACAGTCGCTATAAAATACTTGTTATCAAAGTGGATAGTTAAGTAACGTGTGAAATCTATTGCACTGATGTGTTTTTCTCATGTTCGGTACTAGTAGTTATAATTATGAGTGAATCGTGATTTTAAATGTAATGTTTTATTGGGGAGTTGCAGGACGTACATACGTAGTAATTGTTTGTATGTGGCTAGATGGAGAACAGGGCGAGGTAACCTGAATGTAGAAACGTGGCATTTGCTGATAAGAAGGTTTTGTACGGTAGCCAAGTGAAGAAATATAGTTAGTAGAAATGACACAGCGGTGAACTGGTGTAACTTTTTAATAAAATGAATACATTTGCTGTCATGAAATGCATATGGGTGGCCGTGAGTGAGTTTTGGTAAAGCAAATATAAGCGTAAGAAAACGTTAGTGTAAAAGAGGAAATTATCTGCCTGAGGGCGAGGCGGGATTCAAGCCTTCAACCGGAGGTTTGCCAGTCTGTGACTTTGTTAGGGCAGCACCATGACATAGCTATGCAATGCGTGAAATATCATTAGCAAACCTGTCCGTGGTTTTAAAGAAGAACACAGGCGAGTAAGCACAGAAGAGCTCCCGTTGAATCCATATGGCTTTGCAATATTGTAGCCGGTTAATAATTGAACGTGCAGACGATACGTCATAATGCAGTGTATACGTTCGGTGAACGGCGGGTAGCAAAAGCAATAATTGAGAAGTAGTAGACAATTATTAGTGAGGGTAAAAGCAAGTTAAAGAAACACGCTCCTAGCTGGGCTTGAACCTACAACCCTGTGTTTCCAAGACTGTAACCTTGCCCACTAGACCACAGGCAGACTAGCTGTTTGTACTGAAAATGTTTCAGAATAAAAAGGTATGGGTATTTTGCGTGTGTATGCGAGTTTTTGATTGGCTCGTGTAGGTGAAGATTTGGCTGGTGTCGGTAAAATGTCCAATGGGGAGACATGTTATTAGTGGGATAGGTGGCAGGAAAAATAAGAATGAGAAGAAGAAGAAGAAGAAGAAAGAGAAGAAGAAGAAGAAGGAGAAAACGCAAAATCCCCTTAGTTTGGGGCTTTATTGTGTGGACATGTGAAGTTGTTTATGAAATCTGTCTGTTGAAATGGGGTCAGAATGTACAGAATTTAATGTTTTTAAGGGCTGAGTGTCTGTGGCTGTTGTGGTTATTTCTGTGGGGAACCCTGAAAAGTGCCAAACTCTCGGTGCTGTATAGGTATAGGGCATGCCCCCGCCAAGGCGTAACTTGGCGGGATGGCATACCTGCCATCCCAATAGGGCATGCCCCCGCCAAGGCGTAACTTGGCGGGATGGCATACCTGCCATCCCAATTACCCAGTAAAGGACTTTCAACCCAGCACAACAGATGCAGGGAAGTAACTTACTCAGTTTATTCTCCGGGAATAGGTCCTGGTTTTGCAGGATCCTGGCCAGGTTCTATGTAATTTTTCTGTTTGCTGCTTGGCTGAATGGCAGGTAAGTGGTGATAAGTGCTAACGACTCATATCTCCAAATATGAATTGTATGGTGTGTACAATATTTGCACTGATAGTGTTCTTAGATAGGCTATCAGGCAGCAGTGTCAACGGAATATAATTCTCCTACAGTTATTAAACAGGAGGTGACAAGCGGACCGTTCTGTGGATTCCGCTTTCCTTCATTTTTTCCATACCCTTGTTTGAGCAACAAATTATTTCACGCTTTTTTGGCCATAGATTTTACTTCTTTTTTTTATTACGTTTCCAAAGAGGAAAGTGAGTCGCCTATTGACCAGGTGTGTATTTGTCAATGTCACTTACACTGTGAATGAACATGCGTAGAAAATTAATTCCATTCAAATAAAGTAATCGGTTCAAGCGTTTACATGGGTAACATTCTCCTACTGATCAGATGAACAAAAGGTTTACACCACCCCTTTCAAACTGAATGAAACTACTTTTTGATGAATGAAATACAATGAACAGAACAAAGAATGCATGACACAGATTACAAAAGGGCCTTCAAATCTGAAAGAACACAGAATAGGATTAAATAAATAAAAGGAAAAAAATAGAGTACAGGAACTGAGAGCTGGAGAGCAAAAAGGCCCCCCCTCCCAGTACAAGTCAATTAATTCAATAAACTTCATTTATCCCAGAGGGCCAATTAATTGCTGGGAATATCTTAAATCAACATCAAAAACAGACACTACACAATATGCACAGCAACCTGACGTCACATAAAACTGAAATAGACAAGCAGAAAATAGAAAATGGAGTAAAAATGTGCAATAAAAAAGGTATCATGTATTTATATATGTGTGGTGTGGGGATGGCTGGTTTAAGCAGCCACACCTGCCCTGGGTCAAGTTAATTAGACCTGGCCAATTGGATAATTGGTTAAGAATTAGATAATTGGCCAGGCTAATTGGACCCAGGAACAGGAGTGGCTGCACCTGTGCGTAGTGAGGTAATCACTGCGCACAGCTTAAATCTGCCATCCCCACCCACACAGGAGAGCCTTCTGTCATGACAGGGTTTTACATCTGCTCATTTGGCTGTACCATCTTGCCAAACCCTTGCAAATAAATGTGGACTGCTTGAACATCATCTTCCTGTGTCTCTGTGCTGGAGGGCCCCAAGGAAAGCCACTTCGGTGGCCTGTGGCAGGCGTGTTTGCCACAATATGCAAAAAACACGCACATGTGCATTGACTTGTGCCCTTCAAGCTCGTGCAGGGGAGAGGTGATTTTCAAAGTAAATTGTCAGATAAAATCTTGGCAATAAAATGCAATGTAATGGGAGGAGAAGTTAATGATAGTTGGGGACTCAATTCTTACACTAGGAGCACAGCCCAGCTACAAGGCCTGTGTGCTCCCCAGCAGGGGTAAAGCAAAGTAAGCAACCGGAGAGAGAAAGATTCAAATTAGGAAATAAAACAATTGAACATAGTAACAATTATAGTTATTTAGGTTTAAAAATAAGCTCAACAGGAAGCTTTAACTTGGCGGTAAATGAATTGAAGGAGAAAGCACGCAGGGCATTCTATGCCATAAAGAAAAATACCCAAATTATACTGCCGGTCTAAATTTGGCTTAAAATATTCCAATCAGTGATTCAACCAATTGCATTATATGGCAGCTAAGTGTGGGGTCTGCTCACAGAGCAAGATTTTGCAAAATGGGACTGTGGCAAACACGCCTGCCACAGGCCACCGAAGTGGCTTTCTTTGGGGCCCTCCAGCACAGAGACACAGGGAGATGATGTTAAAACAGTCCACATTTATTCCACGAGGGTTTGGCAAGATGGTAAAGCCAAATGAGCAGATGTTAACCCTGTCATGACGGAAGCTGCCTGGTGTGGGTGGGGATGGCAGATTTAACCTGTGCGCAGTGATTACCTCACTACGCACAGGTGCAGCCACTCCTGTTCCTGGGTCCAATTAGCCTGGCCAATTATCTAATTCTTCACCAATTATCCAACTGGCCAGGTCTAATTAGCTTGACCCAGGGCAGGTGTGGCTGCTTAAACCAGCCATCCCCACACCACATACCCCCAACGCCAAACTGAGGCCAGGGAGAATCACGGGCCGAAGCCTACACCCCCCCCCCCCCCCACCCCACCCCCACCCCCACCCCCACCCCCACCCCCACACTCCCAAAGCAAAAGACAACAAACAAAAACAAAAACACTCCCAACACGCTAAAAAAAAAAAAAAAAGTCAGGGTGGGGGGCCCCGGAACAGTCCAGTACATGCGGCGACCCTCCTTCGGATGACAAGGCAGCCCTTCTTCCTCCTCCCTCCTGGAGCATGGGAAGTCCTGGGCTGCTCTGCTGGCTGGTGGGGGCGTCACCGGCTTGGGCTGTTCCAGGGGCTGTGGTGGGGTGGCTGGGCTGGTGGGCTGGTGGACTGGCCGTGTGGTGCTGGGGACCAGGAACCCTCGTGGCTGTGGTGGCCGCCAGTCGGCTCTGCTGGCAGGCGGCTGCAGGCTTATCCCCTCATGGGCTCCGGGCAAACCAACCAGGCCAAAACAAAGAACTAAAAACAACCAAAATGGACGAGAAAGGAAGCAAAACGGCGCGGCCACCGCTCGTGCGCCGCCCGTGGCTGACCCGCCTTCCCGGCCAAGTCCAGCTCACGGCGCGACCACCTCTCGTGCACCGCCCGTCGCTGACCTGCCGTCCCGGCCAGGTGCAGCTCCTCAGCATCCCAGCTGAGGATTGCCTCCTTCCCCTCCCTGGTCATCTTCAGCCCCCCATTTTTGGCCCGGAGGATCCACCCGAAGCCCTGTCGGGAACACCTCAGCCGCCCCTCCTCCAGTGTGCTTCCTGGCTGGCCCTCCTGTGCCTCTTTCTTGTGCCGGAGGAGCCCCACGTTGGGCGCCACTGTGGCAAACACGCCTGCCACAGGCCACCGAAGTGGCTTTCTTTGGGGCCCTCCAGCACAGAGACACAGGGAGATGATGTTAAAACAGTCCACATTTATTCCACGAGGGTTTGGCAAGATGGTAAAGCCAAATGAGCAGATGTTAACCCTGTCATGACGGAAGCTGCCTGGTGTGGGTGGGGATGGCAGATTTAACCTGTGCGCAGTGATTACCTCACTACGCACAGGTGCAGCCACTCCTGTTCCTGGGTCCAATTAGCCTGGCCAATTATCTAATTCTTCACCAATTATCCAACTGGCCAGGTCTAATTAGCTTGACCCAGGGCAGGTGTGGCTGCTTAAACCAGCCATCCCCACACCACAGGGACAAACACCCCATAGAAACCCTACATGCAAAACTTTGTAAAAACATCCTCCATGTCCAGAGGAAAGCAACAAACAATGCATGCAGGGCAGAATTAGGCCAATACCCATTACTGATTAACATACAAAAAAGGGCAGTTAAATTTTGGATTCACCTCAAAATCAGCAACCCCCACTCTTATAATTTTGGACCCCAGGAAGATTAGCTGCACACTGTGTATTGCTAATGGGGATCCTAAATAAATAAATACATTTCAAGGCCCTGAAATACAAAGAGATGAGCCCAAAGAAGAGTCCCCTCAGCCAGCTAGTCTTGAGGCTTAGTTCATTAACTCTTACCAATACAAAGCAGCCTCAAAACAGCAACATACAAACAATTAGAGTCAACCAAATTATAGCAAAACACAAACAAAATTACATCACCCATTGGGACGTACAAACAAGAACACAAAGCTAATCAGAGTGCTATCGGACCCTAAAAAGAGAGTATACTGTGGCAGATTACCTGACCACAGTGAAAGAATTAAAAACAAGGAAAATATTGACAAGATATAGACTCAGTGAACACAACCTGGCTATTGAGACAGGTAGACACCGGCAGACCTGGCTGCCCAGAGAGGACAGGTTGTGCTCACTTTGTGACATTGAAGAGGTGGAGACAGAGCTTCATTTCCTCATGAAATGTGAGAAATACAGAGAGGCAAGGTCACTGTTCTTCCTCAAAATGGAAAAAAAATCTGCCCACAATTTGAGATGCACTCAGAGACAGAGAGGCTGCCATTCCTTTTGGGAGAGAGAAGGGAATATGTGGATTTGGCAGCACAATACATTCCCATTTGCCACAAACTGAGGGACAGTGAGTAACACTGACACCAAAAAGCAAAGTTATTATAATTCATTGCCATTTTGTATGCGTTATCTTCTAGATGTAGAATTTTATTTCTGTCTTCTGTATTTTATATTTGTTCTGTTTATTGTAGTTAAATTGTTATTGCCTATCTGTTATGTTTGTCACAGCAGTGTATGCTTTGGCAATGTAAGTGTACCCTTACCATGCCAATAAAGCTTATTTGAATTTGAATTTGATTTGAAAGAGAGAGGGAGCTCCTTCTGACAAGGTCCTTATGTAGGGAATGCACTCCTTAGTTTTGGTCTTCCTTATTACTTTGGTTAATTGTATTATTGTATTATTGTTAGCACCTGTCCCTAGTTGTCTTTCCAGTTAGTGTCTGTATATATACTGCTCTTTTTCCTTTGTTCCCCACTCGGTCTTTTGTTTTTGCTCAAGCTCCTAGCCCCTCGTGGTCCCTTGACTGTTTACTGATCCCTCGACTTTGCTCTCAGTGTCCTCTGTTTGTGGTTTGTGCTAGTTCTAGTTTATTACTTGCTTGTTTTCTATTTTGTTATCCTTATCATAATGTGTTGCTATTTTTGTCTTAGTGTTTAGTTTGTGTTTCGTTCCTTTCAAACTCAAAGTGCTAGAGTACAGAACCAAAATAACAAAAAATGTATCGCTGTTCAATGAATTACGGTGCTCACTGTATTTTTAAATAAACCAATATGTTCCCCATCCTTGACCTACTTGTGTCACACCCACGCTGGAAGAGGGTCCGTGGGCCCTGAATAATCACTAACCGATGGCACAACCACATGTAGCACTTTAGTGCAAGGATGTTTACTTGCGGTTTGGGTCCTCGCATTGCCGAAATGAGGAAGTTACGGAGAACACAGAAGATAAGGGCCGTAGAGAACAAACAACACCAACGCCAAAGACAAACGAAACCCAAGCTGTGATACGTAAAATAAAACATGAACATGAGTACTAGTATGTGTGTTTTCTTATGAAAAATGGTGGCCTGTTTGCAATACAGTTGTTAGACGTGTGAAATAGGGATAAATGAGTTCGGAATGTGTACTTGCATTAGTTAATGTGCTCACTCACTAATTAAACAAACATACCATTACAGCTAAACTAAAATGAAATATAATTTAAATAACCCACAGCCACTATCCACACACACACACAGACACACACACAAACACACCCTTTGACCCAGACACAATTGCTACGCATATGCTGGTTGTATGTATGTAAGTATGTGTGCAAGTGCTGCTAGTGGATTATGTGTGTGTCAGAGTGCTACCGGAGGCCAGCGACCAAGCCCTCGATCACACTCTGTTTCTCTTGTAATGGCACATTTTTAATACCTTGCCATTCTTAATATCTCAGGCATTCTGACTCCTGGTTATTGTAACACAAGGGGTTTCTGGGTTCTAACAGCTGGAGTGAACTCCAATTTTTCTTATTCTTTTTGGATTAGATGTGTCTCTTGAAAAAAAAAAAAGTAATATCCACTTTGTCATTGGTCACATTTACATTCACACAGTAATGCTATTATTGTCTGTACTGCGAGTAAGGCAGATTAAACCCATTTACATGTTTCTGCAGAAAGAGCCGTTTCCCTTAGACTACACTTTACATGTAAACAATGGATAATTTGATTAAACTGTATTAGCCTAATCAGAGGGGCCAGGTTTTCCTTGGCCCTACTCTTCTTTACCCTGTCCCGCCACTTTTCCTCACATAAATTAGCCTGCACCAGCTGTCACAAGTGCTACAATACTACACGCTTCTATCTGCCTCAGGTACACTATATGGCCAAAAGTATCTGGACACCCCTTGTTATTCATGTTTTTGGCTAGGACCCTTAGTTCTAGTGAAGGCTAATTTTAATGCTATAGCATGCTATCACATTCTAGACGATTCTGTGCTTTCCAAACAGTCTGGGGAAGGCCCTTTATTGTTTCAGCATGACAGTGCCCCCGGGCATCCTGTGAGGTCCACATACAAATAGTTTTGTCAAGAACGGTGTGGAAGAACTTTAATGGCCTGCACAGAGCCCAGACCTCAACCCTATCCAAAATCCTTGAGATCAATTGGAAAGCTAACTGTGAGCCAGGTGTAATCGCCCAGTGCCTGACCTCACTAATGCTCTTCTGGCTGAGTGTAAGCAAATCCCTGCAGCAATGCTCCAACATCTAGTACAAAGGCTTCACAGAAGAGTGGAGATTATTATAGCTGCAAAGGGTGAACCAACTCCATATTATTAAAAATAAAATTAATAAAAAGAAAGAGCTGTCAGCTTAAGTAACGTGGTTTGACAGAAATGGTGAAAACAGGTGGAAAAAAAGACAGACTGAAGTCGGAGTGATCTACCAGCCCACTGTCCCACAGGTAGGCATTGAGGACCTTTCCTCAATAGCACCAAGCCAGTAGAAACTTGGTGCTTGGATGCCCCCCTGTTGCCGATCAGTCAAATGGTTAATCACACACTTTTACAAAAGCTGACAGATCGGTTTTGGATGGAAACATGCAATTATTTCAGCTGTATGTATAATGCAATTAATGAAATGAAGCATTATGGACTGCTAAATTGTTTCTTACTCTGTGGGACATAAAAAAATTATTTGCTGGGGAAGGTCTCTTACTGGAATGGCTTCACACACATGTATTTCAGTAAATCAATCAGCGTATTAAAAATGACAAATAAATACTCTTCGTAAACCTGGTGTTTCTTGTATTGTTGACAAATGGACATTTATGTTCAGGGATGGGCACATAGACCCCTTGTGGCTGGGGCCCCGGCATCCTGAGATCATTCAGCTCAGGCATTTACTGCTCCTGCAACCATTCTATGAGTGGAAACTACAAACTCTCTGTTCTAGCTTCATTAGTGGACAATACACTACAAAGATACCAAATATGGGGTTTACAAGCACCACCAATATTGTGTAGTTCATCCATTAACAAGCACTCCCAGCCAAGTCTCATCTACAACTATAATGATCAAGGTCATATTTTACCATACAGTTGTTCTAAAGCAAAAAGGTGTATTTTCAATACAATATTGAAAATACATATAATAGAAGCCACCATAATAATTGCCTCACCTTCCTGACACACTTGTATTATGTTTCCGAAGAGCACTGAATTTGCACAATGTCAAAGCCCCCACTATTCATGACAGCCTCACGTTCCAAAAAATGTTTTTATACTTCTGACATTTCAGACTATTACTTCTATACATCCTCTTCTGTTCTCTCAATCCTCACTGCCCCGAGCCACCCTTACAACAATTTAGCTTTTATCAGTCTTCTGTAGGCACTTGGTCAGTTTGCACCGTCCTTGTGAAAATAATGACCATCTCTTTAAGACCTTTATGTGCATGACATCATCTGCGCATGCAGAATTCTTAACCTTCATCTCTCAACACTGGTGTGAAGGTTTCCTTCCCCCCACCAGGTGAATAAAAGTGAGCGACAGCAATCTCTTGCTCTCTCTTCCTGACCTTTTCACCCAAGATGCTATTGTCCTTTTAGAATTCTCATAAGCCTACCTCCAGTTCTCACAGGTAATTGGTTGATTGAGTAACTAAGGGGCTAATTACTTTTTCACATGGGTGACATGGATGTTTGATAACTTTTTTCCATTTTTACGGCACTTCCTTTCCAGAGTGGAATGATTTCATATTACATTTATGCATATTAATAATTTTCTGTAAGAGTAATAGCCTGTGGACACAAAAATGGAAACATATCCTCTTTGACCCGTAAACATCTGTTGGCACCAGCACCAAGAAAAATTCCTTATCCCTTGCTACATAAATGGTTGAGTGTCCTTATCAGAGCTTTTGAATTTGTCATGGTTGACAGTTGACTAATGCAGAAATTAAGGCACATAGAGTCAGCTATGTGACTTGAATGTGGACATTCATGACTTCATTTCAAAAGCCTCTGTCAGTTGCAAATTAATCATGTGAATAACCAGGAAGGAAAAGCTGAGGAAAATATTTTGGTTGAGTCAATCGAGCGTAAAAATGCCTTATATGGGCAAACTGCTAGGGTTATCAAAAACATACTGACACAGGTATGCTCAAAGAGTTTATTAATAATAGTCAGAATACTTTGAATATGAGGACAGTATTAATATTTCTGCAGAAAGATGCCAAAAAAAAGCAAGCAGTGAATTTGTCACACGTCACTGATCCTTCATATACATCATATTTGATAGATTTACATGTGACAGATGTGTATATGAGAGAGAGATGGTTCCATTTAAAGCAAAGGTTTTCTTAATTGACAAGAAATAAATGTCTATTCTATGTTTTATGTTGATCAAACTCAATAACTTTTTTTAAAAAGTATAGAAGTGAGTGATTGTTGAAAGACAAAACATGCTTGCATTTTCCCCATCAGGATTCGATGAGTCTAAATACATCGTTTTTTCACAAGAGTGTAGAAATTGCCATCACGGTTACCCCGGTTTTCAAACCCATAGTGACACAGCAGTCCACTTCGAGTGTTAAAAAGTTTCCCTGGAATGCCATTGCTCTTCCGGCTGAAAGACAGAAAAAATACGGTTATTATATGTGAAATGTGACACTGCTCTCACCTATAAGAACAGAGTATTTCCCTGTGTGTGTGTGTGTGTGTGTGTGTGTGTGTGCGCGTGTGTATGCCAGTAAACAACTATTATCTCTGTGTGGAACAACAGACCACATTAAAAAAAACCATCATTTTAGGGTTAAGAAAGTTGTTCAGTTAGGGTTACAATTAGCAAAAATTCAGATTAGGGTTAAGATTAGGGTTGAATTGGATTGTGGTTATTTTTAGGGTTGGAATTTTGGTTAATATGGGCTAGCAGATTAAGTCAAAGTGGCATTCTGAATGCAGATTTTGTTTTTGCATCGCCACAAGGATAAGCCAACATGGCGTTTGTGTGTGTACAACCTTCATAAGCTCTAATGCGGTGACTGAAAGCTGCTGCATTTGACAGGAAACGAGAGTTTCCACTGAAGCCACTAAATAAGAGTCCTCTCCACCTGGTTTCATATACAGTCAAATCCCCCGTCTCTGTCGAAGAGGGTTAGGGTTAGGCGGTGCTGCTACTATTTACAATGGCCTTATTCATGCAATTCCAAAACCAGATTATAAATTTGATTCCTTTGAAGTGTTAATAATGAACCTTTCTCAGCCCAATGACGGTAGGCACTGCCCTTTTTTCTCTGCCCATTGTCTTGGTGACTGTTTACAGACCTCCTGGCCCATACTCTGGCTTTGTTCATGGCTTCAGAATTTCTTTCTCACTTAGCGACAAAGTGGTGACGTTAGGTGACTTTAACTTGCACTATGAAATGCAAATGATCCTCATACATCTGTGTTTATGAACAACTGGCTTAACTAAAAATGTTGTCAGTCCCACACATTATTGCGATCATACTTTAGATCTGGTCTTAAGTTTTGGTGCTGATGTCAGTGATGTTGTAGTGCACCCACATAACCCTATTCTGTTTGACCATTTTCTTATAACACTGCATCGACAATTGGCCCACCCCATTACATCAGAAGATGTACACAGGTTGCACTATTACTTCTACCATTGCTACAAACTTCATTGATATACTTCCAGAATACTTTGATTTAGACATTTCAGCTTCCTCCCTGTCTGTGATCTTGCAGAGGGATTAGCTATTGCATGTAAACCCCTTGATGTAGCTGTTCCATTAAAAAGTAAAAACGTTATTGAAAAGAGACTTGCTCCTTGGTATGCTGACCATGTGCAAGCTCTTAAACAGATTCCATCAACTGGAATGCAAGTGGCGTTCCACTAAACTGTAGGTATATCACCTGGCATGGAAAGAGAGTTTAAGTGCCTATAAGCATTCTCTCTCCAATGCAAGGTCTACTAACTAACCCCATACTCACAAAGCTACTGAAGGAGCTATTGCCTGTTCTTAGCAAGCCAATTCTCCACATAATGAATTCTTCACTGTAATCTAGCTATGTTCCTATATCCTTTATAGTATATAGGAACATAGAAAGCATCGTAGTACTGAGACAGCCCTTGCCCGAGTATTGAACGATCTGTTTCTCTCCCTCGATTGTGGATGTATGTTCTTGTCCTGCTTGACCTGGCCTGAGCCTTTGACACTATAGGCCACCATATCCTCCTCCATAGGTTAGAAAAAGTTGGTGTCACCGGGCAGATTCTTATGTGGTTTTAATCCTACCTAGCTGGCAGATCTCAGGCTGTTAGGGTAAACAATATGTCTTCTGAGTATTCCAGGGTAAATTCTGAAGTACCTCAAGGATCTGTGTTGGGTCTTTTGCTCTCTTCTAATTTATTAAAAGCGGATGTCTGGGCTTGGGGCAGCACAGTGGTGGGTAGTACTGTTGCCTCCTGGGTTAGAATCCTGGCCTGGGCATTTCTATGTGGAGTTTGCATGTTCTCCCCGTGTCTGCGTGGGTTTCCTCCAGGTACTCTGGTTTCCTCCCACAGTCCAAAGACATGCAGTAGGCTAATTGGTGACTCTAAATTGCCCATAGGTATGAGTGTGTGAGTGAATGGTGTGTGCTCTGTGATAGATTGGCGACCTGTCCAGGGTGTATTCTTGCCTAATGCATGCTGGGATAGGCTCAGACACCCCCCTGTGACCCTGCTCTGGATAAGCGGATATAGATAATGGCTGGATGGATGGATGGATGTCTAGGCTGGTTAGGGAGCTTGGCGTGAAGAGTCAAGCTCGCCCCTATGGAGCTGACATACTAGGTAGCTTAGCGTTATAGTGCCATTATATAAATGTACATTTACATACATTTACTGTGTATGTACTCCTCACAGGGAGTTTTCTTTACCACATTGGGATTTGGGGGGTCAGGTCTGGTGTTTGCTCTGTCTCTTCCCTTGCTACTGTGTAAAGCATCTTTGTGACAGTGCTCATTAAAAAGCGCTATACAAATAAAATTGAATTGAACTGAATTAAAAACTGAAGCTGAATGAAGACTCACCTGCACACCAGGTAAGTGATCCAGGGCCATGGAACAGCCTGGCCAATCTCAACGGAGTTGGAGTTCATCCCGCCACTCAACCACTGCACTCCACTGCCACCACAGGGGTCCACCAGCACCTACACAAACAACCAAGGGGCCAGCTTTAGCATCTCAACCTCAGCACCCTGCTGATATCTATGATTTTCGCTCAAAAAACCCCCATTGGGCTCCATTCATTTTTTACTTTGTGCATTATATTAGAAAGAAAAATCACTTATTTTTCCAAGGTAAGATATTTTCTCCTACCACACAAACAAAGATAAGAATTTATTTATTATTATTTATTTTAGCCAACATCATATTTGCGCGTCCTAGTTGAAGATCTCTACACTTCCAGAATACTTTGATTTAGACGTTTCAGCTTCCTCCCTGTCTATCGGTGATCTGGCAGAGGGATTAGCTATTGCATGTAAACCCCTTGATGTAGCTGTTCCATTAAAAAGTAAAAACGTTACTGAGAAGAGACTTGCACCTTGGTATGCTGACCATGCGCAAGCTCTTAAACAGAAGTCTCATCAACTGGAATTCAAGTGGCGTTCCACTAAACTGTAGGTATATCACCTGGCCTGGAAAGAGAGTTTAAGTGCCTATAAGCATTCTCTCTCCAATGCAAGGTCTACTAACTTTCAAAGACTATACAAGAAAAACTGAATAATTCCCAGTTTCTATTCAAAGAAAGTTGAAGTATGTACATTTTAATTAAACAATATTTGGACATGTCATGATTGCATTATTTATTTATTTAGAATAATTGCACGATTAAAGACCATTTAATTATATCCATGTTTTAATTTGAATTATATAAATCGAATAATTCTTCAGTTTTAAATCAGTCATGTAAGCTTCACATTGAGGACAGATTAATTCCATGTTCAATAATATATTTAAACGATTATAATTAAGCTGAAGATCATGGAATATTTCGGTGATCCTTGTTAATAAACATTAAAAATCGACAGAAAAAGCTCATGCAGACACTCACACATACCTCAAAACTGGTAGCCCTCTTTTCAGACCAACCATATTCATAATTGCAGGTGTTGACATTATGAATCCAGATCCATCCTCCATGCCATCCGCCATCTGGGCCTTTAGCTCGACAAACATGGCGTCCCGTTTTAGACGTCACGGTATCTGTGAAAGGTCAGAAATCATGAAGAAGTCTCATTTATTTCTGTCAGGCTGCTGTTCTGCTATTGTGGTTTTACGATCATGTTGGGCCTGTGATCTTATCAGTGCAGTGCACTGGTCCTCACAGTCATCAATGGCCAAATACTGCAGATTTTGTCTGGTCACAACTCAAACATTGCTGCTGTGCTGATCCAATGCTCAAACTTAGCTAACGTTAGCTACTTGTTACCTGCGATTATATTAACGCTAGCTAAAGCCATCATTTTAGCTTCCCGTTCTTAGCCATCTACAAGCTTGTTGAAATAACGTTGCTAGCCAACTCCAGTAACATACTTTAGCTAGCTTGCTACCTGATGCGCCACTAGACTCCATAGGACAGATAGTAACTTACCATTAAATCTACCTCATTGTTTTACGAACTGGCTATTCATTCTAAATTTTCTAATGATAACGAGCTAGTCGTTGTGACTACAGAAATGTTGATAGCCTCGCAAATCCACGCCCACATCTCTGCCATCTGTAAGCTAAAGCGAATGAGAACAGCAGTTTTTTGGTTCGGCACCTTATAATAAGTTAGTTCTGGGTTCTTTACCCTGTTGGTAGTGCATCCCATCACACAGCAGCTTTTAGGCATTTTCCTGTTGTTTGCTAGCAGATGGAAATGACAAGGAGGCACCATCACGCAATACAAAGTCAATGGAGAGCAATGAGCAATGAATTGTTTTCCCCTCCGGGGTGGCGGGACTTCATTGTGCTCTGTCTCTATACAGCCAAAAATTAGCCTGGGGGGGCACTGGTGGAAAAAGATTGAGAACCATTGCTATAGGGTGTTGTCATGGGATTTAGATATTTACATGAAGGATTGGTGGACTTCTCTGAAGGTCCAGCTACGTGGTTCATGAATGCATCACTGATGCCCTATGGTAAAGTATAATCTGAAGAAAAACATGTTTTCAATTTACAAAATTGCTCACACATAACATAATAATGAGAACAGGCCATTCAGTCCAACAATGCTCACCATTTTCCAGACTAAATTAAATCTGATTACCTACAGACTATATAGTATCTAACACTGTATCAAGCCTAGTCATGAAAATTGTTTATTTGTGTCTGACACGCACTTCCTGTTTGTGCTGGGAAGAGTGAGGGGTGTTTGAAAAAGTTTGTTACAGGATTGTATTTTGCTTTCAAGTGTGTATTTGATATTAGTTTGAGCTTTTTGTTTAAACAAAACCCCCATATTACAAGTAAGGTGAGACAGTTTTGCTCCTAAGAGGGAACTCGTTGTTGCTGTTAGGGGACGGGGGGCTTTTCAGCTTTGTTCCTCCCTGAAGCACTCCGATAGTAAACTAGCCGGTTAGATAATTCGGCCTCCTTCTTGCTGAACGCAGGTTTTTTTGTGTGGTTTTTTAACCTCCCAGGAGCAAAATATGATTGTAGTTAGATAAGGGTATTGTTGCATGCTAACATTAACTGTAGTTTATCATAATATTATAATCTGATCCCGGGTAAATTTAGGTTGTAGTCTGTGAGATAAGCAAAATATTTCTTAGTACAGGGGTTCCTCCAGTCATTGCTATTTAGTAAAGTGCTAGCTAAGTTAGTTGTTTATAACCAGAGGAATTCCACTCTGGGTAGCTCTTCTCAGTGTTATTTATTCAACGTTTAACGTTAGATAGTTAAAAGTGCCTTATTTATTTATTTTTCCTCTCCGGTTTCTGCTGCTAGTTGTCCAGAGCCACCTGCAAGTGTGGTCTTCATGCTTCCGTTTCGGCAGTAACTTACTTTAGACATAGGGAGAGACAGGGTGATAGTTTAAAAAAAGAAAGCGATTTCCAGGGCGAGTTTGTCTGCCACCATAGCCAACTGGTTGAGCACCTTGAGAGTAGCCTGTGCTACAAATTCTGTCCAGATCATTACATAGCACCAGATCCAGAATCGATTGCCGTCTTGTAGGCTGATTGACGTACTGTGCCAAAAAAGGTCATTTATAACATCTAAAAATTCTTCATTGACAGCCCCTAATTGTAAAGCATTACCACAGTTACATCCACAAAAACTCAAACCTGATGCAACATGATAATGATAAAGGACTGGATGCAGGGTTCATGAATACTATAAAAACCACATATTTACAATAACTCTTTTTACTTATTTAATCGTTACTCAGCTCAAGCTACGTACTTTGTGGTATGCGATCCAAGGATGTACAAGGCTCCCATCTCAGGTTTTGGTAGCGGCATCCATATGAGTGTGCATCATGTCCATTCCACAGAATCCAAGGACTCACGCAGGTGCAGTGCTGGACATGGTTTGTGGTGGAACACCGTGCATTTAGCCCACAGGGAAAGACACTGCATCCATCCACACATTTAGCATTGCGGCACACTTCACTGTCTCCACACACACTGTCCTTGGTGCATCTGTTACAAGCTCTGGGAGCGAATGATGGACAGGGCTGCTTGGTGCATCGGTAGGTGTCACTGGTCTGTCTGTCATCAATGGTCCAACCACTAGAGCAAGAGGCTGTACAGACCGTAGTTCCATTCTCAGACTTGCAGGTGGTGCTTCCCCTCCTAGGGTGAGTGTAGCACACAGGCAGGGCACTCCATTGTTTTTTAGAACACTGCACTGTCTTTGGAAAGGGCTGGTAATCCTCTTGGCATGTCAGTGGGACCTCCTGCTGGTCTGTGCTGTGATGGGGCTTCTCACAGTAAGTGTTGGACAGGAGCTCTGCCTTGAGCAAGCCACAGCCGTTCCTGTTGAACAGGCTCCACTGCTCAGATACATAATGTTTAAACACACTTTTGAGGTATTCATCAGACCTCATAAGTGCACGTGCTCGTATCATTTTTTTTACAGCTGTAGGGCCGTACTGCAGTGCTTCTGGAGTCACTCCCTTTTGTGACTCATGCTTGATCAGCAAATACCTCTGCCATCCTAAGACGGCTTCCTGCTCCATAGCAAACATAATGCGAACAAAATAATCAATTCTCTCACTGTAGGATTTAGAGCATACTGTCCTAGGATTTGATTGACTCTTATCATCTTGATTTAGTGGTTCTGTGAGCAGAGATTGTCGAAAAAGGTCCAGGATATTGGATTTATCTCCAAAGCCTGTCCCTTGCATCATTAGATCAAACTTGTGCATCATGTAAAGGAATGTGTTTCCTTTGGTAAAAAGGGATTCAACCTCAGAGACAAATTGATCCTGAGACATTGTTTCATTTTTAAGGAAATTGTGCACTTTTGCCAAATATCTGAATTTGTCAATCACATCATTGTACTTAATGAATATTTGTGCCCACTGGATGTCTTGCCATAGGGTGTTAAACAGAGCTCCTACATATTCTTTCATTTCCTGAAGACCAATATAAATAGCAGTCAAGTCTGGTACAGGCTGGTAAGAGATACCAATGACTTCACTCTCCATGGCTGCGTAGTCAATGTCATCCTGAATACTTCCCTGACAGGTTGGACCGTAGAACATTTTCTCACACTTACAGATTCCGCTTGATGTGTCTTTGATTTGTCTACACTCACCTTTGTTACAGTTCACATCAGAGCAAGGATGATTTTCAACAAGTTTCTGACTCTTTAAATAGACTGTATATGTTTCATAAACTAATATAGGTTCAAGCAAGTCTAAACATTTTAGTTTCACAAGCTCATTATCAATTGTTTGAGCATAATCGGGTCGTTCATGAATGTATTCTAAATATTTCATAGTTCTCCTTTGGAAAATAATGGGCCACTGGGATATTTTGTCCTGACAGAGCCTTCCTTTGCTATTCCACTCCCGTTCCATTTGAGCTTTCATGCCTTGATGTACAGTGAACCCTTTTTCCCTGTGTAGGAGATGTATTACTACTTTGTCTTGAGCGATAACTTTAATAGAGTTTCCGTAGGTCCTCTCTTCTTCATCTTTTTTATCATGCACAATGACTGTCCAGTTATACCAGTTGAACTTCTTGTCCAAGTGCTCCTTGATAGTGTATGCAAGATGCTTATTGTCTGGCAAAGGCTTTGTTCCAATTTGCTGCACATCCTTCTCTGCCCAAATCTCAAAGCTGTCAGCACAATCAATCAAGACATCCTGTATCTTTGTGTGAACATTATTTAACTGTGTGACTGCCTCTCTCACTTTATTCTTACCATCATAGCCCTTTAATGCATAATAATAAAGATTCAGTTGCAATCCAGTGACCATCAGGGAAGTAAAATATGCAGTGAATTGCACAAGGGTTTTAAAATCCCCTTTAGACTTTTCAGTGACAAGTATCAAAAGGTTCTTATTTAGACTGGCTGGGTTGCTCTCAGTCAGGTACCCATGAAAGTTATGAACGCTGCTCTCTGTTCCAGTATTCTCGTAGAAAGTGGTGAATCTTTCAGCTAATCTGGTCTTCTCCTTTTCCGTTTGTGCTGCAGAGGCACTGTCTATGAACTCTCTCAGTTTGGTCCAGGAGTTTTTGATGTTGTTTTCATCATTGGAATAGACACTGGCATACACTGTCCATTCCATTTCTTCTGCCAGAGAGTTTATTTGGAGTGAGATGGAGTCCAGTTTCCTGTTGACCTCTGAAAACTGGACCTTCATGAACTTTAAAATGGGATTTTCTTGGGGGATAAAAGCAAGGATAAAACCCACCAATGCCCCAACAAAACCTAGAGCATATGCAATCTTTCCCAGCTTTTTAAAGACTTCCAAGACTTTTTGGATTGTCTTTGCATCTTCTTCTACAGTCAACTTTCCCAGTGCACCAAGACCTTCTAATAGTTTGACATTGGTGTTTATCCCTTTTTCCACTTGAGTTACAACAACTGGATTGAGATTGGCAGTTGAGAAACTGCTGTATAGCAGGAGATAGAGCACAGAGAGGAAGATTCTCTTGGACTTCATCATTGTTTCCCTGTAAGACAACAACAATCAACATGAACAATGTCAATCAAAAAGCAAACACTGTATTACTAATGAAATGGTAATGTCTCCCTTACTGAGGCATTTCAAGGGGAGATTTGTCTTTTCTTAGTGTAATATGTAAGCTGTTTTTAAAAAAGCATTTTCTACATATAGTAAATGTAACAATGCAATTCCCCATAAACAGAATTTATCTGGGTGGTCTGCCCAAATAGATTTCCTGCTCCTGTAAAGAATTTTTTGTGTTTAAAGAAGCATCAGGTTAGTTCAGGCAGGCTATGAGATTCAAGTCCATCTCCGGCTGAATCAGCTGTTGGCTTGGCTGAGTAGTGATGTCCACCTCTCACAGTCCATTCACATAACGGAATGGTCTATTTAATGGCCACCCTCAACTCATTTGGCTGCTTCCTGCTGTAGAGTATGTGCATGTTTGCTGTGCACTGCCAGTGTAAGCATGTAGGCCTAGACTATACACCATGATGAGAGTGTTGCGATTTATTTTGCATTTTTTCTTACCTCTAAACTCCCCACAAGTGTGAGCTAGAGATTGTGGCTAGGTAATGTCATGGACTTTCACTTATTCCATGTTTAATCAGATTAACAACCCAATCAGAATAAAAATGTCTCACTTAACCACCTCAAACGGAATAACCATCCCATTTTGAGATTTCATTCGGTTTGAAAGAAGTGGTGTAAACCTTGTGTCAATCCAATCGATAAGAGAATGTTACCCATGTAAACAGTTGAACTGACTACTTTATTCGGAATAAACGTTATTTCTATGTATGTTCATTCATAGTGTAAGTGATGTGGACGAAGACACTACTGGCCTGTGGTCAACTCACTTTTCCTTGTGGAAACATTAAAAAAAAGTAAAATCGCAGAACACCTTGATGGTCAAAAATCCACAAATATGAGTTGTTCAAACAAGTGTGTGGAAAAAATGAAGGAAAGCAGAATCCACAGAACTATCAAGTCGTCTTCTCCTGTTTAATAACTGGAGAATTAGCATATTACTAACATACACCAGTATTCATAAAGATTAGAAGTGGTCAGGAGATTGTAGGAAGGATACAGCTTAGCTAGGCTATATTTTCTTACTTTGCAGTAATACACGTTTAACACTGGATAACTATTTTGTTAGATGTAACAGTCAACTTATTCATAATATTACTTGCAGCCATATCTCTCAAGGCTAATAAAGAAAAACTAATATGTTAATTTCAATATTGTCTTAACAACAATTAAATTACTTAACAGTCTCATCTCAAACAATGAAACCATGTAACAATCTTATCAAGTGTCTCTTTGTAACCTTAGTAAAACATGTATACTAAAGTAAACTGCAAGAGGAAGCCTACGAATAGGCCGGTGCAGAACAATATAAGACAAAATACCTAACCAAAAAAGCTTTAAAATGTAGATTAAAAAAGCATTTTAAAAAGCGAATATAACTGCAACACGTTACATATGTTGAAGCATTTTTGTAGTTAGGGGTGTGGTATTTATTAAGTTTGAAAACATTAACATAGTGCAATTATATAGGTTTGGTTACAATGACACAACTGACTGATGTCACCATACCGGTCGCTAAATGCAGTTTTCATGCAATGGCATGCCAATTTGCAATTGAAAATCCTGTTTTATAAATGCTTGATATTATGAATACATCACCACTATTATCAGTATTTGGTTGTTAGGAATACGTTTGGTGGCTTGCTTCGCAGACACAAAATGGCATCTTTTAAATTTTCTATATGTGGTCCTATTGACTGAAATGTACATGTATAGCTAAACATTTGCCATTTTTGCAATTCATTTTCCATTCCCTTTTAACTCTCTATGGGAATTTTTCCCCCAAAAAAACTTAAATATATCGAAAACTATTTGGAATTTCAAAAAATATTTTAATTTGAACAAGCAAACTGCTCTGAACCAAACTTAATATTATGAAGTTGGAATGGTATGTCTTGCTTAAAAGCTGTAGGAGGAGTAGCGTACAGAAATTTAGGTGGAAAGAAAATAAGAATAAGAAGAACAAATAAAACCACAAGCGGTAATTAATGGGCTCAAAGCAGAATGCAGTAATTATTATCTTTTTAATCTGTAAGGACCTATATTGGATGAATGGTACAAAAATTTTCAGTGTCTGTCCCAAAATTGGTTGTACCTTGCTTTTGTCAACAACGTTACATTTCATCACGACCAGCCATTGCTAAGCATTTCACATGCCCACTGAAACATGATTTGCTAATGGTGGCCATAAGTTTTGTGGTGATCAGACAAAGCATTCACAAGTTACAACTGTTTTAGTAAAAATGGCCATGCCCACAACAATTGCTATCCCAATACTGTTTTAAAACTTCCAACATTTTTGATAAATATTTAATTACAGACTCCACAGATTCTTTTTCATTTTCTGAAGCAATCACACTAATAAGGATACGTATACAAGAGAACAGGCAGTGGGTTGCTGAAGCTACCACGCTAATAAGAATAATAAGTATGCAAGAGAACAGGCAGTGGGTTGCTTAAGCTACCACGCTAATAAGAATAATAAGTATACAAGAGAACAGGCAGTGGGTTGCTTAAGCAACCACGCTAATAAGAATAATAAGTATACAAGAGAACAGGCAGTGGGTTGCTTAAGCAACCACGCTAATAAGAATAATAAGTATACAAGAGAACAGGCAGTGGGTTGCTTAAGCAACCACACTAATAAGAATAATAAGTATACAAGAGAACAGGCAGTGGGTTGCTTAAGCAACCACGCTAATAAGAATAATAAGTATACAAGAGAACAGGCAGTGGGTTGCTGAAGCAACCACACTAATAAGAATAATAAGTATACAAGAGAACAGGCAGTGGGTTGCTGAAGCAACCACGCTAATAAGAATAATAAGTATACAAGAGAACAGGCAGTGGGTTGCTGAAGCAACCACGCTAATAAGAATAATAAGTATACAAGAGAACAGGCAGTGGGTTGCTGAAGCAACCACACTAATAAGAATAATAAGTATACAAGAGAACAGGCAGTGGGTTTCTGAAGCAACCACACTAATAAGAATAATAAGTATACAAGAGAACAGGCAGTGGGTTGCTGAAGCAACCACGCTAATAAGAATAATAAGTATACAAGAGAACAGGCAGTGGGTTGCTGAAGCAACCAACTAATAAATATTTTATAGTATACAAAGACAGGATGGGTTTGCTGGAAGCAGCACATAATAAGAATAATAGTATTCAAGAGGGGCTTTATTGTGTGGATGTGTGAAGTTATTTATGAATTCTGTCAGTTGAAATGGGGTCAGAATGTACACAAATGAATGTTTTTAAGGGTTGAGAGTCTGTGGTTGTTGCGGTTATTTATGTGGGGAACCCTGAAAAGTGTCTCAGTGCTGTATAGGTATGGGGCATGCCCCCGTCAAGGCGTAACTTGGCTGGATGACACACCTGCCATCCCAATCTACGCACTGGCTGCCTTGTGAGACCCAGCAACCTGCCCTAAGCTTGTATATATGCTTTACATCTTCAGGATTAATATAACTCAGTGGGTTGGCTGTTGTAATATAGAATATGTGTAAGTAAATAAATCATTTATTTATATACATGTATGTAATTAGATACGGTTAACTGTAGTCATATAGACTATGTGACTGAAAATGATATGGAATGTTCTGGTGGGCGGGGTATATTTTTTTTTTAAAAAGAGAGTTAGTTCTTATCCCTGTTCTTAGCCTTTGTCAATCCCCTTCTTGCATCACCTCAATAATATAATTTTATAAATTGCTGATAATTAAGCACAGATGAGGATTGACATGGATGTTTACAAATTCAGTTTGATTACTTACTACCGTGGACATACTGCAGTATTTTTAAATCTGATGAAAAATATTAGTTACTCACACACACAAAGCACTGTCTGTAAGTCATTCATTCAAATCGAGGCCCGGCATTAAAAGTATTGATATCAAAATTGCGCCACATTACATGAAACAATATTGTCTTAGCTCAGACAAATTAAACAAGCTGTATTCAAAAGCAATGCTACCCAATGTTTCCTAAATTCTTTCAAGTAACTTGGCCCTGTGTGTGCAAACATACAGTGCATTAATGGGGCAAACGTGTTAGTTTTGCAAGATTCTAGATTTATTCAATAGGCCTCAATATGTGTCATATCTGTATTTATGTATTTATACTTGACTTGAATTTTGCTATTTTCCCCGCTGCAATACAATACCCTACCAGTCTAATATATTTCCATTTAAAATCTGTCTTCTCTCCCCATTACTTCACTTACAGGGGACAGAATTTCTCAGTGGCTTTACCTCAAAATCCCAAGAGCAATCCCCTGGCAACACCTACGGTTGCTAAAAATCTCCAGGAATGTGATTTTCTAATTCCTGGACATGTCTTGCCCACTCATTTTAAAAAGTACATGAAATTAAACATAATGCTGATTGACTCTTATTTTGTGATATCTGAGTGAAACCATGTTCCTTAGTCATACATGCATACAAACGCAAAATAACCAGGCGCACAAAATGAATGCTTGCTCATTGTTCTCAGTGGTCACATTATCCTGCAGGAAATGAACAAGAAGGCATCAGAAAACGACAGTTTACCTGACAGTTCGATGTAACAATTGTACTTTCTCAAGATGCTATCATTAGTAACACTTTTTTGTTTGATTACAATCACCAAATTGTGGAGTAAAGACCCAAATCAAAAAAAATACGTCTTTGTCCCAAACATTATGGAGCTCATGTTATTTTGCGAACATTTTATATATGCATTTAAAAAATGCAGTATTTCAGAACATTTGCATTTTATAATTATAGGCCAATTTTAATACTTCCATTATTCCCTAAAGTTTTAGAAAAGACAGTGGCACAGTAATTAATAGTATTTTTGGAGCATAATAAATTGTTACATGCAAATCAATTTGGTTTTAATCCCAGGTACTCAAAAGCTTTATAGATGAGAGAAATGTATTTGGAACCATCTTCTTAAATCTTAGAAAGGCTATTGTAACCATCAAGCATGTAGTGTTACTTTTCAAACTATCCATCCATCCATCCATTATTTATACCCGCTTATCCTGGGCAGGGTCGCGGCGGATGCTGGAGCCTATCCCAGCATGCATTGGGCGAGAGGCAGGATTACACCCCGGACAGGCCGCCAATCTATCACAGGGCACATACTTTTCAAACTAAATAATACATTTTTTGTCTCAAGCAAAGACATGGTTTGACTTTTTCATATGAAACAGGTCTCAGCTGGTCATTATGGATCATTAGAAATCTCTTTACTTTGAAAATAAAATGGGTGTGCCACCAGGTTCCGTGCTTTGTCCACTGCTGTTTAGTTTATTTATTAATAAACTGATTTCTCCCTGACTGCTGCAAAGTGCATATTAAGTACTGTGATCAAGAAATGTTGCAAGATTACAAGTACCCGAGGGGTATTTCTGATTTCACATTCATCATTTTATGGACAAATTCAATAATAGGAAGAACACTCAAGGCATATCTTTTTTTACAGATCAGATATGATCACAATCATCATAGTGTGTAACTTCCTGGTACCAGGTATCAGCCTCTACCACAAGACCATTAACATCTCTCTATAATCAAATTAAAGTTCTGGCCAAGAAACCCTTCAGATCTCATCATTGCAATATGTTAAAAAACAACTTGCTTAGTTTTGGCAATTTAAAAAAATATAAATATAATCTAATCATATTTTTAAAGTGTCTTCATAATTGAGTTCCTTCCATGTTTAGCGCTTTTGTTTCTCCCATTCACTATACAACTGTAAACACAAGGGTCATCTCAGATAGAGACTGTCATACTACTACACTTTGCAGGGCTTCCTTTGGTCAAACTGCATTTTCAATCAACAGTGCAATGTTATGGAATTCTCTGAAACAAATTTGGGACTTTAAGGGTTTTTCAACAGCGTTTAAGTCCTGGTTGAAGATGGAACATAACTGAGGTCATTTACTGAAGTAGTACAGTATGTGGGTGAGTGTATGCCTATTTTCCCACTGTCATGCTTTCTGTCATGTTGATTGCATTTTGTTAATTACAAAGACTTGGCTTACAATTATTTAGAATTTTTATGAATATTTTGATTTTGTTTTCTTTTTTTAGATTGGTTGTATTTCATAATATAATTGCTGTATATTTATTACCTATTACAGAACTATTGTTGAAATTAGCTTTGGCCATAAACACGCTTTGGATATATGTCAAAGCTATCATAAATGTCAATGTTATCTGTACTAGTCCCTTTTAAATAAATTCATACATGAAATGAGAATGAAAAAGACTGTATCTGTTGCCATATGTAGCATTTTTCTACAAAGAAAATAAATCCTTACATTTCATATTAGATTTATCCATTCTCATCAAACAGAAGTCACATAAATGTCACACAACAGAAACAGAACAGAAACAACAGAAAGCCTACCTTGATCTCAGCAGAGACTCTAATTGTAATGTGTGGTCTGTGCTGCATATATAGGTGGTGGGCCCACTGTGTGGGGGCGGTGTGGGTGCGGGTACATTTTGTGGAATTAGTAACTCCCCATCTGTTAGTTCCCACCTGTCGGGACACTTGAAGATGGTTATTGTGGTCGTTATCAGAAGTCCAACATCTGTGGAAATGTTTCCCCACGCACATTCAGGCGAGCCTCAGTCTGATCAGAAGAATGCTCATGCCTGCCGCCACACAGCTGTCCTCAAAATAGAAAGAGAGAGAGAAAAAAAACTCAAGGAGTGTGTCCAACAACACAGCTATCTTTTGACACACCGAACACAGGACAGGACATTTCCATTATTTATCCGAAACTTTCTATCCAAAGTGACTCATATCACATGAAGCAGTGGCCAGCCTCCCCTAGAGCAATGTGGGGATAAGGGCCAAGATCAATGCCCCACCTGGCCCTGACGTTTTCAACCAGCAATGTTTTGGCAACCAGCGCAGCACCCTAACCACTAAACTACTGCCCAGCACCCTAACCACTACAGTCTAGCACCCTAACCATTAAACTACAGCCCAGCACCCTAACCACTAAACCACAGGCCAGCACCCTAACCACTAAATTACAGCCCAGGACCCTGACCACTAGACTACAACCCAGCCCCCTAACCACTAAACTACAGCCCAGCACCCTAACCACTAAACTACAGCCCAGCACCCTGACCACTAAACTACAGCCCAGCACCCTAACCACTAAACTACAGCCCAGCACCCTGACCACTAGACTACAACCCAGCCCCCTAACCACCAAACTACAGCCCAGCATCCTAACCAATAAACTACAGCCCAGCACCCTGACCACTAGACTACAACCCAGCCCCCTAACCACTAAACCACAGCCCAGCACTCTAACCACTAAACTACAGCCCAGCACCCTGACCACTACAGTCTAGCACCCTAACCACTAAACTACTACCCAGCACCAGAGCCACAACAACCGAACCTGAAACCCCTAGACTACAGCCCAGCACCCTGACCACTAGACTACAACCCAGCCCCCTAACCACTAAACTACAGCCCAGCATCCTAACCACTAAACTACAGCCCAGCATCCTAACCACTAAACTACAGCCCAGCACCCTGATCACTAGACTACAACCCAGCATCCTGATCACTAGACTACAACCCAGCATCCTGATCACTAGACTACAGCCCAGCATCCTAACCACTAATGCCCAGCCCCCGAATCACTACAGCAGAGATCAATGGCCATCTAGGTACAGCAGCCACGGCATGTATCAGACGGTGGTGGTGAAGAAGGAACTGAGCCAAAAGGCAAAGCTCTCGATTTACCAGTCGATCTCCGTCCCTCCTCTCACCTATGGTCACAAGCTATGGGTAGTGACCGAAAGAGTGAGATTGCGAATACAAGGCGGAAGTCGCTGCAGAGAGGGACATCTGGACTGCTCTGCTTTCCCCTTTGCCACCGCGATTCTGACGTGGACTAAGTGGTTAGAGAACGGATGGATGGATGATTAAAGTAAACATTCCATGTGTTACCATTCTCTTGTGGAATCAGCGGAACTTGTGCATCCTGGCAATTGATGTCCTAAAGCACAGGCAGGAGCAGCCACAGGAGGAGCAGCAGGATCAGCCACGAGGAGCCGCAGGAGGAGCAGCAGGAGCAGCCGCAGGAGCACCAGGAGGAGGTACCATATGCCCAGGATATGGACAGGAAGAGGCTTTGCCTCATTCATCTCATGCTGCATTCACCTGCTCAACAAACTTTAATTACCAGCCCTGGCACTTCTATGGCCTTAGATGATGCACTTATCCTAGCCTACTAGAGAATGTATTCTTTTCTTGTTTATTGTGTATGTTGTTTATTTCAATAGACAAGGAGGAGGAGGAGGCGCAGGCTGAGGTACCACATGCCCCAGATGTGGACAGAAAGAGGCATTATCTCATTTGTCCCATGCACCATTCAGCTGCTCAATAAACTTTAATTGCCAGCCCTGGCACTTCTATGGCATTATATGATAACATTATGATAGCCTACTAGATTACGTGTTTTTTGTTGGTTTTGGTTTTGTATCAATGTCAATATATGTCTGGTGTGCATGTTTGATGTTTTTATGTACATGCTTTTGTAATGGTTATTGTGCAAAGCAAGTTCCCCTTGGGGCAATGAAGGTTTTCATTCATTCATTCATTCATTTGCGAGCCCATATGCAACATATAGTAACGAGAATTCTAATTTACATAAATTAGCTGACTTATTCAGACGGAGGAAAGCGAAGATGCCCCATGCTCCTCCTGTCCCAGTCAGAGGAGGAGCATTTATTGACCTCTCCTCCAGTAAGTGTAGTGTTGATTGAAATTGATTAATATTAGTGATATTGCACAAATGTATAGTTATTGAAATCTTATAAAGGTTATAAAGTCACATTTTCCCATACAGCTTATTTTAAGCAAAAAGGCATGTTTTCAATATCAGTACATTTCTCAGTATGACAAAAAAGTAAAGAAAATATATATACAAGGTTCTTTCCTGTTCTTTACTGTCCAGGAAAGAAATGTTTGCAGTCCGGGAACAGGTCCATGTTTTGTTGGATCATGGCCAGGTTCTATATAATTTTTCTGTTTGCTGCTTGGCTGAATGCCAAGTAGGTGGTCATAAAAGAGTCTAGAGACACTCTATCATGTGTAAATAGGTGTGTGTGCATGGGTGTGTGGGTGTGTGCATGTAAAAACATTTTATATTGGGATGGCAAATATGCTATCTTACTTCAAATGGTAAGATGGATAAACACAGAGCCAAGTTACCTGATTATAATTTAGGAACCATTGGGAAGCAGTGCTTTGGAATACAGCTTGTTTAATTTGTGTGAGCTAAGATAGCCAATAGTGTTTCTTGTAATGTGGCCTAATATTGATATCAATACTTTCAATGGCAGGCCTAGATTTTAGTATGAGTGAGTAACTTTTTTTGAACACTGAGAACGAGTGTTTTTTTTTCTTCAGATAGCACTTCAAAAACATGGTCACAAAAAGTGCTTTACAAATTTAAAAGAACATTACATTAATGTAAGGTTCTTTTAAAGGGATTAAGGGATTAAAGGGATTAAATAAATAAACAAGATAAAATTCTGGCAGTACAGTAAAAAATCACAAATAAAAGATCACTTCACAAGCTAAGGACCACTCCGTCAACTGAATGCAAACAAGGATGTTTATTCAGCAGGTGTTCGCAACTGAAAGCAATAAATTGTAGATAAACAATGTAAATGTATCGATGACCAGTATGCGGTATGGGGAGAGAGGGAGAGAAGGAGAGAGAGGAGAGAGAGAGAGAGAGAGAGAGAGAGGATGATGGGGCCCATAAAATGAGAATGAAGAAGAGCAAACAGGTATGGTGAACAGGAAGGATTCTTTTAGGGAAAAGAAGAAGGGGTGTGTTTGAGGTGTTCCTGCTCCTGAAACTCAGCTATTATTGCTTCAATTTATGACTTAAGAACCACACCATCAGCTGAACGCAAACAAGGATGTTTATTGAGCAGGTGCTCACTACTGAAAGCAATAAATTGCATATTGTATTCTATTGCAAAAAAGCATACAGTCAGGTCCATAAGTGTTTGGACAGTGACACAATTTTCATCATTTTGGCTCTGTATGCCACCACAATGGATTTGAAATGAAACAGTCAAGATGTGATTTAAGTGTAGACTTTCAGCTTTAATATAACGGTTTTGTCAAAAATATTGTGTGAATAATGCAGCTGCCAGGCCTCTACTGCAGCTGTCTTCAGTTCCTGCTTGTTCTTGGGGCGTTTTGCCTTCAGTTTTGCCTTCAGAAAGTGAAATGCATGCTCAAGTGGATTCAGGTCAGGTGATTGACTTAGCCATTGCAAAACATTCCACTTCTTTGCCTTAAAAAGGTATTGGGTTGCTTGCGCAGTATGCTTATAATATAGCCCTATACACTTCAGAATTCATGCATTTGTCAGCAGTCACATCATCAATAAATACAAGGGAACCAGTTCCAGTGGCAGCCATACATGCCCACGCCATAACACTACCTCCACCATGCTTCACAGATGAGGTGGTATGATTCGGATAATGAGCAGTTCCTTCCCTTCTCCATACTCTTCTCTTCCCATCATTCTGTACAAGTTGACCTTTGTCTCATCTGTCCATAGCATGTTGTTCCAGAACTGTACAGGCTTTTTTAGATGTTTTTTGGCAAACTCTAATCTGGTCTTCCTGTTTTTGAGGCTTACCAATGGTTTACATCTTGTGGTAAACCCTCTGTATTTACTCTGGTGAAGTCTTCTCTTGATTGTTGACTTTGACACAGACACGCCTACCCTCCTGGAGGGTGTTCTTGATCTGGCCAACTGTTGTGAAGGGGTTTTTCTTCACCAGGGAAAGTATTCTTCTGTCATCCACAATTGTTTTCCGTGGTCTTCCGGGCCTTTTGGTGTTCCTGCGCTCACCAGTGCATTCTTTCTTTTTAAGAATGTACCACATAGTTGATTTGACCACACCTAATGTTTTTGCTATCTCTCTGATGGGTTTTATGTTTTTTTTTTTCAGCCTAATGATGGCTTGCTTCACCGACAGTGACAGCTCCTTGGACTTCAAATTGAGAGTTAACAGCAATAGATTCCAAATGAAAATGCCACACTTGAAATCAATTCTAGGCCTTTTATCTACTTACTTATAAATTAAATAATGAGGGAATAACACACACCTGGCCATGGAACAGCTGAGCAGCCAATTGTCCAATTACCTTTGGTACCTTAAAAAGAAGGGGACCACACCTAAAAAGTGCTGTAATTCCTACATCGTTCACCTGATTTGGATGTAAATACCTTCAAATTAAAGCTGATGGTCTGCTCATATTCATAATTTAATTTTAACTCCAATATGCTGTGGTAGACAGATAAAATAATAATAACTTTGTCAATGTCCAAATTGCTGCGGACATGACTGTATGTAAAGATATGGAAGACCAGTCTGCGGTGTGGGGAAGACTTTGCCAAATGATTCACATTAGCTCCCGGGCTCAGTGAACCCCCAATGTCTTCCTAAGGAAAGAGCGCTGACTGCGCTACTCAAAGATCATGTTTATCTGAGTGGACATACAGTTCATGGGCTCAAGATGACCAGTAATCCATTAGTTTGATCGTGTCACCTGATACATCTTATCATAAAAAAACAAAAAAGCTAGCAGGAACATGGAGGAGGGTGACACAACAGGGAAGTCACATCACGGCTTGCAACACTGTTATGGCTGCTACCTTTTCTGCTTCCAAAATCACAAGCTAACTAATAATTTAGTATGCCAAAATAGGATATGAACATTTTTATAGATGTATGAAATGTACAATGTATGAAACTATAGTATGCATCAGTTATTATAAATATCATGCTGCATCTGGTGAAATTTCATAGTATGCAAATACAGGACACTATGCTGGCATGAATATAGCACAATGCATTATGATAGTTCACAAGCCAAGCAACCAGACATAAACTAATAATAGTAGAGGGTGGTTCAAGTGAAGTGGAGAGAGAGTGGAGAGAGTTAACTCCGTTGCGCAGATGCCGAATCTTGCCAATCCTTGCCCATTCAGGGGGTACCCTATTTAAAGCTTTATAACTCCAGATGTAAGAATCACAGAGACTTGAAAAATGACTTAAATGAAGCAAGACGATGATTCAGCTTCCATAATATTGTACCATTTACAATACTAACTTAGATGAATTTATATTCGTAATTTAGGAAGAAATAAAGTGCCACCACAAATGCAATTGTCCAGGTAAAAAAGCAAAAATTCATTCATTTTTCAGTTCACAATGAAATACTGAGAGATCCACATATAAAACAGGTCAAACCATACATGTCCTGGATAAAAAACTTCTTGATCACAAGTACAGAAAATTCTAAGGGTGGATGTGTAGAACTACTCAAGATCTATGAAGCAAAATGTAAGCAGTGTACCCAGTGTATCCAAATCTATCCAAAATGTCTAAATTATGCATTATACAGATCTGGGGAAGGGTACAAAAAGAATTCTGCAGCATTGAAGGTCCTGAAAAACACAGTGGCCTCCATCATTCTTAAATGGAAGAAGTTTGGAACCACCAGGACTCTTCATTAGAGCTGGCCGCCTGGCCAAACTGAGCAATCGGGGGAGAAGGGCCTTGTCAGGGAGGTGACCAAGAACCTGATGGCCACTCTGACAGAGCTCCAGAGTTCCTCTGTGGAGATGGGAGAACCTTCCAGAAGGACAACCATCTCTGCAGCACTCCACCAATCAGGCCTTTATGGTGCCGTGGCCAGATGGAAGCCACTCTTCAGTAGAAGGCACGTGACAGCCCGCTTGGAGTTTTCCAAAAGGCACCTAAAGGACTCTCAGACCATGAGAAACAAGATTCTCTGGTCTGATGAAACCAAGATTGAATTCTTTGGCCACAATGCCAAGTGTCACATCTGGAGGAAACCAGGCACCACTCATCACCTAGCCAATACCATCCCTACGGTGAAGCATGGTGGTGGCAGCATCATGCTGTGGGGATGTTTTTCAGTGGCAGGAACTGGGAGACTAGTCAGGATCGAGGGAAAGGTGAACAGAGAAAAGTACTGAGAGATCATTGATGAAAACCTGCACCAGAGCGCTCAGGACCTCTGACTGGGCGAAGGTTCACCTTCCAACAGGACAATGACCCTAAGCACACAGCCAAGACAGCGCAGGAGTGGCTTTGGTACAAGTCTGTGAATGTTCTTGACGGCCCAGCCACAGCCCGGACTTGAACCCGATCAGACATCTCTGGAGAGACCTGAAAATAGCTGTGCAGCAACACTCCCCATCCAACCTGACAGAGCATGAGAGGATCTGCAGAAAAGAATGGGAGAAATACCCTAAATACAGGTGTGCCAAGCTTATAGCGTCATACCCAAGAAGACTCGAGACTTTAATCGCTGCCAAAGGTGCCTCAACAAAGTACTAAGTAAAGGGTCTGAATACTTTTGTAAATGTGATATTTCAGTTTTTAAATGTCTAAAAACCTGTTTTCACTTTGTCATTATGGAGTATTGCGTGTAGATTTATGAGAATAAAAATAAATGTTATCAATTTTATAATAAGGCTGTAACGTAACAAAACGTGAAAAAAGTGGTCAGAATACTTTCCGAAGGCACTGTATGTACATGTGCGTATGTACGTATATATATATAAATATATATATATATATACATATACAAATATATACACATGTATATGTGTGTGTCTGTGTGTGTGTGTGTGCTATTTTCAGGAAAATGTGATGTCTACACCATCCATTATAGGTTTAGCTTTTTTTATGCAACACTCAGAGACAATAAGTGGCTTATCGTTAGCTTTATATTGACAGAATATCAACTGTCATCTTCATAAAAACAAATGTAAAGCAGAACTGACTTTTGGACCCTTTAAAATTAAACTGTTTCGAATCATTGTTCGGTGACACAATTTTGTTCCAAAAATAATGAATAAAATATGAAATTCCAACCTATTTCTTTATGCTTTCATCATTACATGATAATTTAGCACTGAAAGCATCATGGATAAATATGTTTTCATTAGTATTCTGAACATTTTAGCACCCAATACATTAAGTAAAGGCATATAGTTTAATATAAAATTTTAAAAATAAAAGTTGTGATGGGTATTCACCTAAAAAATACGAAAGTATAGCTGATCAAAGAATGGCCTAATCATAATGAAAATCTGCCGACACAATTATATTTCTTATAGGTTGACATAGTTGACATAGTCCCTCACTCTTGTTTCTGGTACAAAGATTATAACTTTTAAATCTATATATACTTTGTTTAGTTTACTCAATGAGCTCTCTAAGCTATTAATATATGTGTTTTGGCATAAGTATATGTTTATGATTTCCAAGATTTTTTGGATCTGAGTGAGTAAAACCCAGGCTCATGAATTTGAAGTTTTGGGGATTTTTTGGGATTGGACTGAATTTCGGTTCACTTCACACATTTAAAAAGGCAGTTGAAAATACTGACCAGAAAGATTAAAATACAAGTTAAAATATTAACGTATATTTTAATTATGGGCAGTTTCTTAGACTACAAAATCGCTTCAAAGATAAAAACACACATGTTGATGGAATGTTACCTATTATGGAGGAGGGTTTTCACAAACGTGACATCTACAGTTTCCATTATGGTTTTCTTTGACAATAAGCAACTGTCAGTGAGAGTAGACGGCATTCAAGAAGCTTTACATTGATAGAATATCAACTGTCATTTTCATCAATACTAATTTTAAACTGAAGTGATTTTTGGATCCTTCAATAATAAACTGTTTTGATACAATGCTATTTAGTGGACACAATTTTTTTTAACCAAAAACATTTTTACATTCAAAAATAATTCATATTTAGCGATGTTGGACAGCGAGTAAAATAAAAGTGTAAAAGTATTATGTGTAGAGACTACAGTAGACATGCTAGAGGTGCATGTGTTAGTCAGTATAGTAACTCTGTGACCCTGACAAATCTGGCAGGCACCCAGCCCTGTACGTTTCCTGCTGTGTAATATGACTGGAGCAACGTCATCACGCAGTGGAAGTCGGTGGAAATGACAGGAATGTTCCTGAAGTGTCGGAAGCTCTCAGTGCGTTGCTTTAAAAGCTCTGAGCTTTGACTGCTGTGACAGAGACACTCTTAGCTAACTCTGCGCACACTGCAACTTACCAGCAAAAAGGAACAACGCCGACCCCTCAGTGACGTATTCCAGCCTTCCTTCGGCCACTTCATGGATTTCCACTGGCCCGCACGCAGTGTCTGGCCGCAGATACAACCTCTCTTCTTTCAGGAGGACATGCTGCAGAGACACATGCAGGACATGAGGAACAGTCTGAACCTGCTAGACAGGCTTCAGCAAAGGATCTTTGAGCAGAAGCACCAAGCCCCAGTCTATTAGGCCATCCAACCAGTCTCATATAAGCTGGAGAAGGAGGGAGATCACTTTGCCCTGACACTGGACACTAAGGACCTCTCACCAGAGGCGCTGACTGTAAAACAGGCGGGATGGAAGCTACAGATGTGTGGGAAGATGGAGAGGAAGCAGGAGGATGGAAAGGGCTCCTACTTGTACAAAAGGCAGGAGTTCAGACAGGAGTTTGATCTGCTTAAAAGTGTGAACCCCAATGTGTTGACGTGCTCCCTGTCGGACGGGCAGATCTAGATACAGGTGCCAACGGCGCTGTCTGGGGGGGCCGAGAAGAGAGTGGTGCCCATAGACCACAGCCCGGGAGAGAACAGCCCTGCAGTTCCAGAGCTCACAAGCAGAGGGAAGCACAAAGAGACACAGAATCACCAGCAGAGAGCAGAACTGCCCTAAAGACTGTTGAAATGTGACATTTAGTATACTCTAAATATTTTCGAAAATAGTTTTAAAAAAATGTGTCCATTCTCATAATGTGCATTTTTTGTTTTTTTTTAATTAAACCTCATGTAATAGCTTTATATGTAAATAAAATCTTAAATCCCAACATGCTTCTTTTTGGCTTTGTGACTACATGGTAATTAAGCAGTGAACATGAGATTCTTTCTCTAATAATCACTCGACTTGGATCTCATGTATATTTAGGATTCCACTGTGAAGCAGAGAACCCTAATGTAATTGCTGGAATTCCTATTATTATTCGCCTGTATTTTGTCCGATAACTCGTTTCATACATTGGTAACGTTTTGTCCATTTCGACACACAGACAGTCCAGGCCACGCGTAACCTGGCCATAAATAAATGGCATAGATTGGCCCATAGGGGGCGCTACAATAAGCATTCTAAGTCAAAGGCTCATTGCTGCCACCACCTTTGTTCTAGTGAAGTGAAACTTGATACACATATGCAGCTGGACATTCTGAACAATTTTGCAATTGGGACCTATAATAAACGCCTATAATTTTTTCCGCCTTTTTAAATAAAAAAAACATTCAAAAATCGTCTTCTCATGAACCATAAGTACGAATGACACGAAATTTGCAGGGCAGGTCCAGGGGATATGCATGAACATAGTTTGAGAAAAGCTATGGGATTCCTCAAAATTGGGGAAATTATTAAGCAGTCAATTTTTTTAATTCAGAGAAATTCAATTTGCTGTAAAATCATGACACAGTGATAAATCCACTTGGAATTTGTCAGGACGGCTAGAAACATGATGGTAAACGTCTACCAAGTGCCATGGTGATATCTTGACTTGATATTTGAAGAAAATAAGGCCGTTTCAACTTTGACACACCTATCTTTGACACCAAAAGTGGCACTGATTGGCCCATAGGGGGCACTATAAAAGCACTGAAAGTACAAGGCTCAGCCCGGTGTCCCGCTTGTCCTAGAGATGTAACCCCTCATTAATTAACCCATAGACATATATACATAGACGCCACGCCGCATTGACTGCTTCGGCCCATTGCTGTAATACGTCAACGTCGCCTTCATATTGGACTAGGCAAGACTGGCCTGAAAACAAATAGAAGTAAACACGGGAGCATTTCTCAACCGATTTCAATGACTCATTTTTATATTCAAGGGTTTATGATCTATGTGGAGTCCAAAAAATAGTTTTATCTTCAGTTACTTAGAATCTCGATAGTTAGGCTATAATCGCTGCTAGACGCTCAAGAGAGGAGTGTGTATCAACGTTAGGTTTACGTGAACTGAATTACTTGGAAAATAATTCATTGTCATAAGGAATTGCCACAGTTAATTTTAACCTGGCAAGCTGGCTAGAAAGTAATAAATGCATTGCTAGCTAACTTGAGTAGGATTGTAAGAATTCAATCAAATCAATCAAATCTTCAATCAAATCAATCAAATTTTATTTGTATAGCATATTTTACAGCAGTTGTCACAATTAGCTTTACAGACAACCCTGGCTTAAACCCCCACAAGAGCAAGCCTAAGGCAACAGTGGCAAGGAAAAACTCCCTGTGGCAGATGGGAAGAAACCTTGGAAGGAACCAGGCTCAAGGGGGAAACCCATCCTCCTCTAGTCGGCTCAGGGTGCCAACTGGTGACCAACATGTCAGTCAGTTTTATAGGGTTTATGATGTGGCTCAGATGATGGGTGTGGCTGGGTGGCGGTGATGGGGAGCAGTAGGTGGCGACAGATGTGGGTAGGGTGGAGGCAATGACGAAAGAGGGACTGGACCACAGAGGTGGGGGAGACCAGACGACTCTCAAAGCACTCTCGAAGTTGGGGGCAAGGGCCCCGCCGGCAGCGTGGGGAAGAGGGTAGAAACGGCTATTAGGGAATTTGCAAAATAGCAGACAGTGTGTAAAGTGGAAGTAGTATGTATACCCCGCCAGGAGTAATATATGGTATATAACCTTGATTGTAAGGCTAGCTTTGCTTGTTAGCTACCTACCAATGTTTTCTTGCAAGTCATGTAATGATTTTGAACAAATTAAACTGAACATAACCACAATAATTTTAACCTGCCAAGCTGGCTAGAAAGTAATGAATGTATTATTAATTTTAGCTGAAATGTTTTTCATTAGAACAAGCTTGATTTCTTGCTTTTTGCTTACTAGCTAATGTGAGTAGGATTGCAAGCATCATTTATCATTTATAAAGGCTAGCTTTGCTTGTTAACAAGCTACCAATGTTTTCTTGCAACATTAAATATGTGTTTTGATTTATTATTTTAATACATAACATATTAAATGTCCAAATTGCCCCGAATAGTTTCAGGCTAACCATTTGCTTTCTAGCTATATTAAATTGTAACATTATTGTGGTTATGTTCAATTTAATTCAAAATCAAAACAAGACTTGCGAGAAAACATTGGTAGGTAGGTAACAAGCAAAGCTAGCCTTACAATCAAGGTTATTTGATGCTTACAATCCTACTCAAGTTAGCTAGCAAGCAGTGAAAAAAACAAGCATGTTCCAATGATAAACGTTTCAGAATCAGCATCTAAATGTTATAATGCATTTATTACTTTCTTGCCAGCTTGCCAAGTTAAAATTAACTGTGGAAATTCCTTATGACAATGAATTATTTTCCACCACGTAAGTAATTCAGTTCATGTACCTAACGTTGATATACACTCCTCTCTTGAGCGTCTAGCAGCCATTGTAGCCTATTAGAGATTCTAAGTAACTGGAGATAAAACTTATTATGTAATCCACGTAGATTACAAACCCTTGAATATAAAAACGACTCATTTAAATCGGTTGAGAAATGTAAACGTTATAGTGCTTTTTATCCAGAAAAACCGCAACTCCCCCGTTTACTTGTATTTGTTTTTAGGTATAGGTTTTTAGGTCTTGCCTAGTCCAATATGGCGACGACGTTGAGGTACGATCCTAAGCAAAGGCACATGTATATATGTCCACATGTACATGATGATACTTGTCTAACTGATAAAGTTTTCTTTTCTGCACTTCTGATTTGTCAAAACAACAGGACAACAGTTTCTACAATTACGATAGGTCAGGGGGGCGGGATTACTGTATTAAAGACGTGTGAGCAATGAAATCTCTCTCTTTCCTTGTGGTCAGCAGTGTGAAGCCCCCAGTGCAATTGTGTGCGTTTATTTTCCATTTGTACCGCCTAGCTACATCAGTAAGTGCTTGTAATAGTGCTGGTTTTAATAGAATAACGTTACATTCGTCCACGTCATTGTCAAAGTGGGTGTGTTGTTATCAGAGCGATTCTAGTGGAATCCGCATCAGTGAGCACCTGTTAAGTATTATCGGAGCTAGCTAGCTTGCTATTGCTACAGAGTGTTGCTTCAGCTTGCATTTAGCTTTATGGCAATTTAGCTCGCGCTAACATAATGCTAGCGCACATTCAGCACTGGGGACTGGAACCAGAGACTGTAAAATATGGAACCTGGACACTGGCCGTTTATCCAGATGGCGCTCTATGCTACCAGCAATAGCATAGTAGCACCTCTGGCACCGGGAAACCTGACAGCGCTCTGTGTGACCGGAAAAGCACGGAAGCACCTGTAGCAGCAAGGGAGAAAATCTGCATCGTTCACAGTAAGCACATTTCGATCAGGCCTGCAATGGGGGTTCTTTTATTCTTTATTATTGCCGGCTAGTTTGTTTTATCTTGTGTGTGGGCCCACAAAGTGTTTGCAATTGTATTGTATTGCATTTAAGGTGAACACTTGTAATTTCACTGCTGTCTTCTATTCTGGTAGCCATTCCTGTATGGATTATATCAATATTGATAGTATAACGTATTGACGCTAATAGAACATTATTATTGAAATATACTATGTTGTATACATATATTATTATAGTGTTTTAAATAATATTTGACAGCTTACTAGCTAAACTTGTTGAATTCAATTATTGTATGAATACATACTAAACTTTGAGCTAAAGAGTACCTACAACTTAAAGGTATATTGTGTTCAGTAACCTTACATTGAGTGAAAGATAGGGTTCACTTTATTTTTTGCATACTTACCTTAGGGGATAAAGAGTGTTTCTTTCATACTCGCCTCAAGTGGTTTGTTTCCACTTACCCTTGTTTTACTATTTAACTTAAAGGGTTGAAGATTAAAAAAATTATTCCAGTGACACATTTTTATTTTAGTAAATAAATTACATATTTTTGCTACATCTTTTTTGTTTATTTAAATAGATACATTGAATCTATCAAGGCTGCAGGTTTAATTCTGTTAACATCGGCCATCTTCTATCTTATGGTAGGGTCATATAATATTCACCTCGGTGATCAGAGTATATCCAGTGAAAAGGGGAAACACACTTAAGACATACTGAGTAATCTTAGGGTTAAAAGAACTCAGGCGCTGTATATCATGTCCAGGAGTACTGAGGCAGCGTTACAGAGCGGTGATACTTGGTCCAGATGTATATCTGGACTAATCAAACAATTCAGCCTTTACGATCAATTTTGTCCATTCCGTGGAACCCGGTCCATTGCTGCCATGCAGCTATATTTTATCTTTTTTTTTTATTACTTGGGCACCTCCTTTTTTTGTGGTATTTATACCTGGGACTTTGCTACCGACTACATTACTGGGACTCCGGTGTCACTGTAATCTCTAGACAACAAGCTAGACAAAAGCCTGCCGTCCCTGGGTGGGCTCGAACCACCAACCTTTCGGTTAACAGCCGAACGCGCTGTCCGATTGCGCCACAGAGACTGACGTGCGAGCGTGTCCCTAGGTGTCTTTTTTTTTTTTGAGTCGTGCCACTATCCTACGTGAGAACGTCAGGCACCAAGGCGGTGTCACTTCCAGGAAGTGGTGGTTTTCCCGATCGTCTGGGAGGGGCCCGGCTAGCTCAGTCGGTAGAGCATGCGACTCTTAATCTTAGGGTCGTGGGTTCGAGCCCCACGTTGGGCGTGGTGTTTTCCTCAAAAAACATTTCAGTAAATGAAGAAAAGGGGTTTTGAAAGAGCAGGTTCCCACAGGTCGTGCCTGCTGTTTGGCGCCGTGGCTTAGTTGGTCAAAGTGCCTGTCTATTAAACAGGAGATCCTGGGATCGAATCCCAGCGGTGCCTCCGCCTATGATTCCTTTGGTTTTTACCCCTCCCAAGCCTGACCGCCTCCTTCCTGGTACGCAAAGGGCAGAGGTAGGATTCTCCTCTAGGTCGTGTGCGAACAGTGGTCAGCCCGAGGCCAGGGCTGGCGACACGATCGTTCAGGACACGTGTGACTAAACATATGCTTTGGATACGTGTTTCATGATGCCATGCTTTTTTTCCCCATCTCATGCGAATGTTCCGAAACAGAGCTACAAAATGAGTTATCATTTTATGAGATTGGGTAAATATTTCCAGTGATATAACTTTGAAACTTCTGTTCTTTGCAAGAGACAGTTTTCAGTAAACTGGTGTCAAAGATTATATTGGGAATGTTGCCCTTTCTCATCATAAAATACACCCAGAAACCAAGAAGTATCGCATGAAATTGCTACATTTTGTAGTCCCCAACCCACTGCTGGCTAAAAATTCAATGAGATTAATTATGGTGGTGTTCAAAGCAAAAATTCATGAAAATACGAAAGACACACATCCCCCAGTTTAACCCCTGATTTAGGTAAATAAAAACTAATCAATTTTCATTCTTCCACTTGCCTAATTATTTTGGCATGACTCCCCCATCATCACATTACTTGATAACATTGACACCTGCTCTCCTTATTGATATATAGCCTAACAATAGTCCTTAAAGCAGGTCCCCTAATTTTGATAGCCTCCATCGACAGGTACTTACCTCTGGTATGTTAACTCTGCCCTAATTGCTTGCATGTGAATTCTTAGAGGACACTGTTGGAATCGTCGGATTACCATGATTATTGAATTGTTTGGACCTGTTTTCTATATTTGCTTAACACTCAGCGTGGGACCCTACCAGTGATAAAGACTTGGGTGAGATCAACCTTTTTTTGGCTTTTTTCATTTTTTGATGAAGATCAAACATTTTGGTCTGCAATGATTGGATTATATATTTTTTCGCCAATTACATTTTTCCTTCTGCATTCCTGTTGCTGGTCCTTTTTTTCTGGTGTTTATACCTGGGACTTTGCTACCGACTCCATTACTGGGACTCCAGTGTCACTGTGATCTCAAGATGACAAGCTAGACAAAAGCCTGCCGTCCCTGGGTGGGCTCGAACCACCAACCTTTCGGTTAACAGCCGAACGCGCTGTCCGATTGCGCCACAGAGACTGACGTGCGAGCGTGTCCCTAGGTGTCTTTTTTTTTTTTGAGTCGTGCCACTATCCTACGTGAGAACGTCAGGCACCAAGGCGGTGTCACTTCCAGGAAGTGGTGGTTCCCCAACATCTAGGAGGGGCCCGGCTAGCTCAGTCGGTAGAGCATGAGACTCTTAATCTCAGGGTCGTGGGTTCGAGCCCCACGTTGGGCGTGGTCTTTTCCTCAAAAAAGTTTTCAGTAAATGAATAAAAGGGATTTTGAAAGAGCAGGTTCCCGCAGGTCGTGCCTGCTGGTTGGCGCCGTGGCTTAGTTGGTCAAAGTGCCTGTCTAGTAAACAGGAGATCCTGGGTTCGAATCCCAGCGGTGCCTCCGTCTACGATTCCTTTGGTTTTTACCCCCCAAGCCTGACCGCCTCCTTCCTGGTACGCAAAGGGCAGAGATAGGATTCTCCTCTAGGTCGTGTGCGAACAGTGGTCAGCCCGAGGCCAGGGCTGGCGACACGATCGTTCAGGACACGTGTGACTAAACATATGCTTTGGATACGTGTTTCATGATGCCATGCTTTTTTTCCCCATCTCATGCGAATGTTCCGAAACAGAGCTACAAAATGAGTTATCATTTTATGAGATTGGGTAAATATTTCCAGTGATATAACTTTGAAACTTCTGTTCTTTGCAAGAGACAGTTTTCAGTAAACTGGTGTCAAAGATTATATTGGGAATGTTGCCCTTTCTCATCATAAAATACACCCAGAAACCAAGAAGTATCGCATGAAATTGCTACATTTTGTAGTCCCCAACCCACTGCTGGCTAAAAATTCAATGAGATTAATTATGGTGGTGTTCAAAGCAAAAATTCATGAAAATACGAAAGACACACATCCCCCAGTTTAACCCCTGATTTAGGTAAATAAAAACTAATCAATTTTCATTCTTCCACTTGCCTAATTATTTTGGCATGACTCCCCCATCATCACATTACTTGATAACATTGACACCTGCTCTCCTTATTGATATATAGCCTAACAATAGTCCTTAAAGCAGGTCCCCTTAATTTTGATAGCCTCCATCGACAGGTACTTACCTCTGGTATGTTAACTCTGCCCTAATTGCTTGCATGTGAATTCTTAGAGGACACTGTTGGAATCGTCGGATTACCATGATTATTGAATTGTTTGGACCTGTTTTCTATATTTGCTTAACACTCAGCGTGGGACCCTACCAGTGATAAGACTTGGGTGAGATCAACCTTTTTTTGGCTTTTTTCATTTTTGATGAAGATCAAACATTTTGGTCTGCAATGATTGGATATATTTTTTCGCCAATTACATTTTTCCTTCTGCATTCCTGTTGCTGGTCCTTTTTTTCTGGTGTTTATACCTGGGACTTTGCTACCGACTCCATTACTGGGACTCCAGTGTCACTGTGATCTCAAGATGACAAGCTAGACAAAAGCCTGCCGTCCTGGGTGGGCTCGAACCACCAACCTTTCGGTTAACAGCCGAACGCGCTGTCCGATTGCGCCACAGAGACTGACGTGCGAGCGTGTCCCTAGGTGTCTTTTTTTTTTTGAGTCGTGCCATATCCTACGTGAGAACGTCAGGCACCAAGGCGGTGTCACTTCCAGGAAGTGGTGGTTCCCCAACATCTAGGAGGGGCCCGGCTAGCTCAGTCGGTAGAGCATGAGACTCTTAATCTCAGGGTCGTGGGTTCGAGCCCCACGTTGGGCGTGGTCTTTTCCTCAAAAAAGTTTTCAGTAAATGAATAAAAGGGATTTTGAAAGAGCAGGTTCCCGCAGGTCATGCCTGCTGGTTGGCCCGTGGCTTAGTTGGTCAAAGTGCCTGTCTAGTAAACAGGAGATCCTGGGTTCGAATCCCAGCGGTGCCTCCGTCTACGATTCCTTTGGTTTTTACCCCCCAAGCCTGACCGCCTCCTTCCTGGTACGCAAAGGGCAGAGATAGGATTCTCCTCTAGGTCGTGTGCGAACAGTGGTCAGCCCGAGGCCAGGGCTGGCGACACGATCGTTCAGGACACGTGTGACTAAACATATGCTTTGGATACGTGTTTCATGATGCCATGCTTTTTTTCCCCATCTCATGCGAATGTTCCGAAACAGAGCTACAAAATGAGTTATCATTTTATGAGATTGGGTAAATATTTCCAGTGATATAACTTTGAAACTTCTGTTCTTTGCAAGAGACAGTTTTCAGTAAACTGGTGTCAAAGATTATATTGGGAATGTTGCCCTTTCTCATCATAAAATACACCCAGAAACCAAGAAGTATCGCATGAAATTGCTACATTTTGTAGTCCCCAACCCACTGCTGGCTAAAAATTCAATGAGATTAATTATGGTGGTGTTCAAAGCAAAAATTCATGAAAATACGAAAGACACACATCCCCCAGTTTAACCCCTGATTTAGGTAAATAAAAACTAATCAATTTTCATTCTTCCACTTGCCTAATTATTTTGGCATGACTCCCCCATCATCACATTACTTGATAACATTGACACCTGCTCTCCTTATTGATATATAGCCTAACAATAGTCCTTAAAGCAGGTCCCCTTAATTTTGATAGCCTCCATCGACAGGTACTTACCTCTGGTATGTTAACTCTGCCCTAATTGCTTGCATGTGAATTCTTAGAGGACACTGTTGGAATCGTCGGATTACCATGATTATTGAATTGTTTGGACCTGTTTTCTATATTTGCTTAACACTCAGCGTGGGACCCTACCAGTGATAAAGACTTGGGTGAGATCAACCTTTTTTTGGCTTTTTTCATTTTTTGATGAAGATCAAACATTTTGGTCTGCAATGATTGGATTATATATTTTTTTGCCAATTACATTTTTCCTTCTGCATTCCTGTTGCTGGTCCTTTTTTTTCTGGTGTTTATACCTGGGACTTTGCTACCGACTCCATTACTGGGACTCCAGTGTCACTGTGATCTCAAGATGACAAGCTAGACAAAAGCCTGCCGTCCCTGGGTGGGCTCGAACCACCAACCTTTCGGTTAACAGCCGAACGCGCTGTCCGATTGCGCCACAGAGACTGACGTGCGAGCGTGTCCCTAGGTGTCTTTTTTTTTTTTGAGTCGTGCCACTATCCTACGTGAGAACGTCAGGCACCAAGGCGGTGTCACTTCCAGGAAGTGGTGGTTCCCCAACATCTAGGAGGGGCCCGGCTAGCTCAGTCGGTAGAGCATGAGACTCTTAATCTCAGGGTCGTGGGTTCGAGCCCCACGTTGGGCGTGGTCTTTTCCTCAAAAAAGTTTGCAGTAAATGAATAAAAGGGATTTTGAAAGAGCAGGTTCCTGCAGGTCGTGCCTGCTGGTTGGCGCCGTGGCTTAGTTGGTCAAAGTGCCTGTCTAGTAAACAGGAGATCCTGGGTTCGAATCCCAGCGGTGCCTCCGTCTACGATTCCTTTGGTTTTTACCCCCCAAGCCTGACCGCCTCCTTCCTGGTACGCAAAGGGCAGAGATAGGATTCTCCTCTAGGTCGTGTGCGAACAGTGGTCAGCCCGAGGCCAGGGCTGGCGACACGATCGTTCAGGACACGTGTGACTAAACATATGCTTTGGATACGTGTTTCATGATGCCATGCTTTTTTTCCCCATCTCATGCGAATGTTCCGAAACAGAGCTACAAAATGAGTTATCATTTTATGAGATTGGGTAAATATTTCCAGTGATATAACTTTGAAACTTCTGTTCTTTGCAAGAGACAGTTTTCAGTAAACTGGTGTCAAAGATTATATTGGGAATGTTGCCCTTTCTCATCATAAAATACACCCAGAAACCAAGAAGTATCGCATGAAATTGCTACATTTTGTAGTCCCCAACCCACTGCTGGCTAAAAATTCAATGAGATTAATTATGGTGGTGTTCAAAGCAAAAATTCATGAAAATACGAAAGACACACATCCCCAGTTTAACCCTGATTTAGGTAAATAAAAACTAATCAATTTTCATTCTTCCACTTGCCTAATTATTTTGGCATGACTCCCCCATCATCACATTACTTGATAACATTGACACCTGCTCTCCTTATTGATATATAGCCTAACAATAGTCCTTAAAGCAGGTCCCCTTAATTTGATAGCCTCCATCGACAGGTACTTACCTCTGGTATGTTAACTCTGCCCTAATTGCTTGCATGTGAATTCTTAGAGGACACTGTTGGAATCGTCGGATTACCATGATTATTGAATTGTTTGGACCTGTTTTCTATATTTGCTTAACACTCAGCGTGGGACCCTACCAGTGATAAAGACTTGGGTGAGATCAACCTTTTTTGGCTTTTTTCATTTTTTGATGAAGATCAAACATTTTGGTCTGCAATGATTGGATTATATATTTTTTGCCAATTACATTTTTCCTTCTGCATTCCTGTTGCTGGTCCTTTTTTTCTGGTGTTTATACCTGGGACTTTGCTACCGACTCCATTACTGGGACTCCAGTGTCACTGTGATCTCAAGATGACAAGCTAGACAAAAGCCTGCCGTCCCTGGGTGGGCTCGAACCACCAACCTTTCGGTTAACAGCCGAACGCGCTGTCCGATTGCGCCACAGAGACTGACGTGCGAGCGTGTCCCTAGGTGTCTTTTTTTTTTTGAGTCGTGCCACTATCCTACGTGAGAACGTCAGGCACCAAGGCGGTGTCACTTCCAGGAAGTGGTGGTTCCCCAACATCTAGGAGGGCCGGCTAGCTCAGTCGGTAGAGCATGAGACTCTTAATCTCAGGGTCGTGGGTTCGAGCCCCACGTTGGGCGTGGTCTTTCCTCAAAAAGTTTGCAGTAAATGAATAAAAGGGATTTTGAAAGAGCAGGTTCCTGCAGGTCGTGCCTGCTGGTTGGCGCCGTGGCTTAGTTGGTCAAAGTGCCTGTCTAGTAAACAGGAGATCCTGGGTTCGAATCCCAGCGGTGCCTCGTCTACGATTCCTTTGGTTTTTACCCCCCAAGCCTGACCGCCTCCTTCCTGGTACGCAAAGGGCAGAGATAGGATTCTCCCCTAGGTCGTGTGCGAACAGTGGTCAGCCCGAGGCCAGGGTGGCGACACGATCGTTCAGGACACGTGTGACTAAACATATGCTTGGATACGTGTTTCATGATGCCATGCTTTTTTTCCCCATCTCAGCGAATGTTCCGAAACAGAGCTACAAAATGAGTTATCATTTTATGAGATTGGGTAAATATTTCCAGTGATATAACTTTGAAACTCTGTTCTTTGCAAGAGACAGTTTTCAGTAAACTGGTGTCAAAGATTATATTGGGAATGTTGCCCTTTCTCATCATAAAATACACCCAGAAACCAAGAAGTATCGCATGAAATTGCTACATTTTGTAGTCCCCAACCCACTGCTGGCTAAAATTCAATGAGAATTATTATGGTGGTGTTCAAAGCAAAATTCATGAAAATACGAAAGACACACATCCCCCAGTTTAACCCTGATTTAGGTAAATAAAAACTAATCAATTTCATTCTTCCACTTGCCTAATTATTTTGGCATGACTCCCCATCATCACATTACTTGATAACATTGACACCTGCTCTCCTTATTGATATATAGCCTAACAATAGTCCTTAAAGCAGGTCCCCTTAATTTTGATAGCCTCCATCGACAGGTACTTACCTCTGGTATGTTAACTCTGCCCTAATTGCTTGCATGTGAATTCTTAGAGGACACTGTTGGAATCGTCGGATTACCATGATTATTGAATTGTTTGGACCTGTTTTCTATATTTGCTTAACACTCAGCGTGGGACCCTACCAGTGATAAAGACTTGGGTGAGATCAACCTTTTTTTTGGCTTTTTTCATTTTTTGATGAAGATCAAACATTTTGGTCTGCAATGATTGGATTATATATTTTTTCGCCAATTACATTTTTCCTTCTGCATTCCTGTTGCTGGTCCTTTTTTTCTGGTGTTTATACCTGGGACTTTGCTACCGACTCCATTACTGGGACTCCAGTGTCACTGTGATCTCAAGATGACAAGCTAGACAAAAGCCTGCCGTCCCTGGGTGGGCTCGAACCACCAACCTTTCGGTTAACAGCCGAACGCGCTGTCCGATTGCGCCACAGAGACTGACGTGCGAGCGTGTCCCTAGGTGTCTTTTTTTTTTTTGAGTCGTGCCACTATCCTACGTGAGAACGTCAGGCACCAAGGCGGTGTCACTTCCAGGAAGTGGTGGTTCCCCAACATCTAGGAGGGGCCCGCTAGCTCAGTCGGTAGAGCATGAGACTCTTAATCTCAGGGTCGTGGGTTCGAGCCCCACGTTGGGCGTGGTCTTTTCCTCAAAAAAGTTTCAGTAAATGAATAAAAGGGATTTTGAAAGAGCAGGTTCCTGCAGGTCGTGCCTGCTGGTTGGCGCCGTGGCTTAGTTGGTCAAAGTGCCTGTCTAGTAAACAGGAGATCCTGGGTTCGAATCCCAGCGGCTGCCTCGTCTACGATTCCTTTGGTTTACCCCCAAGCCTGACCGCCTCCTTCCTGGTACGCAAAGGGCAGAGATAGGATTCTCCTCTAGGTCGTGTGCGAACAGTGGTCAGCCCGAGGCCAGGGCTGGCGACACGATCGTTCAGGACACGTGTGACTAAACATATGCTTTGGATACGTGTTTCATGATGCCATGCTTTTTTTCCCCATCTCATGCGAATGTTCCGAAACAGAGCTACAAAATGAGTTATCATTTTATGAGATTGGGTAAATATTTCCAGTGATATAACTTTGAAACTTCTGTTCTTTGCAAGAGACAGTTTTCAGTAAACTGGTGTCAAAGATTATATTGGGAATGTTGCCCTTTCTCATCATAAAATACACCCAGAAACCAAGAAGTATCGCATGAAATTGCTACATTTTGTAGTCCCCAACCCACTGCTGGCTAAAAATTCAATGAGATTAATTATGGTGGTGTTCAAAGCAAAAATTCATGAAAATACGAAAGACACACATCCCCCAGTTTAACCCCTGATTTAGGTAAATAAAAACTAATCAATTTTCATTCTTCCACTTGCCTAATTATTTTGGCATGACTCCCCCATCATCACATTACTTGATAACATTGACACCTGCTCTCCTTATTGATATATAGCCTAACAATAGTCCTTAAAGCAGGTCCCCTTAATTTTGATAGCCTCCATCGACAGGTACTTACCTCTGGTATGTTAACTCTGCCCTAATTGCTTGCATGTGAATTCTTAGAGGACACTGTTGGAATCGTCGGATTACCATGATTATTGAATTGTTTGGACCTGTTTTCTATATTTGCTTAACACTCAGCGTGGGACCCTACCAGTGATAAAGACTTGGGTGAGATCAACCTTTTTTTGGCTTTTTTCATTTTTTGATGAAGATCAAACATTTTGGTCTGCAATGATTGGATTATATATTTTTTCGCCAATTACATTTTTCCTTCTGCATTCCTGTTGCTGGTCCTTTTTTTCTGGTGTTTATACCTGGGACTTTGCTACCGACTCCATTACTGGGACTCCAGTGTCACTGTGATCTCAAGATGACAAGCTAGACAAAAGCCTGCCGTCCCTGGGTGGGCTCGAACCACCAACCTTTCGGTTAACAGCCGAACGCGCTGTCCGATTGCGCCACAGAGACTGACGTGCGAGCGTGTCCCTAGGTGTCTTTTTTTTTTTGAGTCGTGCCACTATCCTACGTGAGAACGTCAGGCACCAAGGCGGTGTCACTTCCAGGAAGTGGTGGTTCCCCAACATCTAGGAGGGGCCCGGCTAGCTCAGTCGGTAGAGCATGAGACTCTTAATCTCAGGGTCGTGGGTTCGAGCCCACGTTGGGCGTGGTCTTTTCCTCAAAAAAGTTTTCAGTAAATGAATAAAAGGGATTTTGAAAGAGCAGGTTCCCGCAGGTCGTGCCTGCTGGTTGGCGCCGTGGCTTAGTTGGTCAAAGTGCCTGTCTAGTAAACAGGAGATCCTGGGTTCGAATCCCAGCGGTGCCTCCGTCTAAGATTCCTTTGGTTTTACCCCCCAAGCCTGACCGCCTCCTTCCTGGTACGCAAAGGGCAGAGATAGGATTCTCCTCTAGGTCGTGTGCGAACAGTGGTCAGCCCGAGGCCAGGGCTGGCGACACGATCGTTCAGGACACGTGTGACTAAACATATGCTTTGGATACGTGTTTCATGATGCCATGCTTTTTTTCCCCATCTCATGCGAATGTTCCGAAACAGAGCTACAAAATGAGTTATCATTTTATGAGATTGGGTAAATATTTCCAGTGATATAACTTTGAAACTTCTGTTCTTTGCAAGAGACAGTTTTCAGTAAACTGGTGTCAAAGATTATATTGGGAATGTTGCCCTTTCTCATCATAAAATACACCCAGAAACCAAGAAGTATCGCATGAAATTGCTACATTTTGTAGTCCCCAACCCACTGCTGGCTAAAAATTCAATGAGATTAATTATGGTGGTGTTCAAAGCAAAAATTCATGAAAATACGAAAGACACACATCCCCCAGTTTAACCCCTGATTTAGGTAAATAAAAACTAATCAATTTTCATTCTTCCACTTGCCTAATTATTATGGCATGACTCCCCCATCATCACATTACTTGATAACATTGACACCTGCTCTCCTTATTGATATATAGCCTAACAATAGTCCTTAAAGCAGGTCCCCTTAATTTTGATAGCCTCCATCGACAGGTACTTACCTCTGGTATGTTAACTCTGCCCTAATTGCTTGCATGTGAATTCTTAGAGGACACTGTTGGAATCGTCGGATTACCATGATTATTGAATTGTTTGGACCTGTTTTCTATATTTGCTTAACACTCAGCGTGGGACCCTACCAGTGATAAAGACTTGGGTGAGATCAACCTTTTTTTGGCTTTTTTCATTTTTTGATGAAGATCAAACATTTTGGTCTGCAATGATTGGATTATATATTTTTTCGCCTATTACATTTTTCCTTCTGCATTCCTGTTGCTGGTCCTTTTTTTCTGGTGTTTATACCTGGGACTTTGCTACCGACTCCATTACTGGGACTCCAGTGTCACTGTGATCTCAAGATGACAAGCTAGACAAAAGCCTGCCGTCCCTGGGTGGGCTCGAACCACCAACCTTTCGGTTAACAGCCGAACGCACTGTCCGATCGCGCCACAGAGACTGACGTGCGAGCGTGTCCCTAGGTGTCTTTTTTTTTTTTGAGTCGTGCCACTATCCTACGTGAGAACGTCAGGCACCAAGGCGGTGTCACTTCCAGGAAGTGGTGGTTCCCCAACATCTAGGAGGGGCCCGGCTAGCTCAGTCGGTAGAGCATGAGACTCTTAATCTCAGGGTCGTGGGTTCGAGCCCCACGTTGGGCGTGGTCTTTTCCTCAAAAAAGTTTTCAGTAAATGAATAAAAGGGATTTTGAAAGAGCAGGTTCCCGCAGGTCGTGCCTGCTGGTTGGTGCCGTGGCTTAGTTGGTCAAAGTGCCTGTCTAGTAAACAGGTAGATCCTGGGTTCGCATCCCAGTGGTGCCACCGTCTACGATTCCTTTGGTTTTTACCCCCCAAGCCTGACCGCCTCCTTCCTGGTACGCAAAGGGCAGAGATAGGATTCTCCTCTAGGTCGTGTGCGAACAGTGGTCAGCCCGAGGCCAGGGCTGGCGACACGATCGTTCAGGACACGTGTGACTAAACATATGCTTTGGATACGTGTTTCATGATGCCATGCTTTTTTCCCCCATCTCATGCGAATGTTCCGAAACAGAGCTACAAAATGAGTTATCATTTTATGAGATTGGGTAAATATTTCCAGTGATATAACTTTGAAACTTCTGTTCTTTGCAAGAGACAGTTTTCAGTAAACTGGTGTCAAAGATTATATTGGGAATGTTGCCCTTTCTCATCATAAAATACACCCAGAAACCAAGAAGTATCGCATGAAATTGCTACATTTTGTAGTCCCCAACCCACTGCTGGCTAAAAATTCAATGAGATTAATTATGGTGGTGTTCAAAGCAAAAATTCATGAAAATACGAAAGACACACATCCCCCAGTTTAACCCCTGATTTAGGTAAATAAAAACTAATCAATTTTCATTCTTCCACTTGCCTAATTATTTTGGCATGACTCCCCCATCATCACATTACTTGATAACATTGACACCTGCTCTCCTTATTGATATATAGCCTAACAATAGTCCTTAAGCAGGTCCCCTTAATTTTGATAGCCTCCATCGACAGGTACTTACCTCTGGTATGTTAACTCTGCCCTAATTGCTTGCATGTGAATTCTTAGAGGACACTGTTGGAATCGTCGGATTACCATGATTATTGAATTGTTTGGACCTGTTTTCTATATTTGCTTAACACTCAGCGTGGGACCCTACCAGTGATAAAGACTTGGGTGAGATCAACCTTTTTTTGGCTTTTTTCATTTTTTGATGAAGATCAAACATTTTGGTCTGCAATGATTGGATTATATATTTTTTCGCCAATTACATTTTTCCTTCTGCATTCCTGTTGCTGGTCCTTTTTTTCTGGTGTTTATACCTGGGACTTTGCTACCGACTCCATTACTGGGACTCCAGTGTCACTGTGATCTCAAGATGACAAGCTAGACAAAAGCCTGCCGTCCCTGGGTGGGCTCGAACCACCAACCTTTCGGTTAACAGCCGAACGCGCTGTTCGATTGCGCCACAGAGACTGACGTGCGAGCGTGTCCCTAGGTGTCTTTTTTTTTTTTTGAGTCGTGCCACTATCCTACGTGAGAACGTCAGGCACCAAGGCGGTGTCACTTCCAGGAAGTGGTGGTTCCCCAACATCTAGGAGGGGCCCGGCTAGCTCAGTCGGTAGAGCATGAGACTCTTAATCTCAGGGTCGTGGGTTCGAGCCCCACGTTGGGCGTGGTCTTTTCCTCAAAAAAGTTTTCAGTAAATGAATAAAAGGGATTTTGAAAGAGCAGGTTCCCGCAGGTCGTGCCTACCGGTTGGCGCCGTGGCTTAGTTGGTCAAAGTGCCTGTCTCGTAAACAGGAGATCCTGGGTTCAAATCCCAGCGGTGCCACCGTCTACGATTCCTTTGGTTTTTACCCCCCAAGCCTGACCGTCTCCTTCCTGGTACGCAAAGGGCAGAGATAGGATTCTCCTCTAGGTCGTGTGCGAACAGTGGTCAGCCCGAGGCCAGGGCTGGCGACACGATCGTTCAGGACACGTGTGACTAAACATATGCTTTGGATACGTGTTTCATGATGCCATGCTTTTTTCCCCCATCTCATGCGAATGTTCCGAAACCGAGCTACAAAATGAGTTATCATTTTATGAGATTGGGTAAATATTTCCAGTGATATAACTTTGAAACTTCTGTTCTTTGCAAGAGACAGTTTTCAGTAAACTGGTGTTAACGATTATATTGGGAATGTTGCCCTTTCTCATCATAAAATACACCCAGAAACCAAGAAGTATCGCATGAAATTGCTACATTTTGTAGTCCCCAACCCACTGCTGGCTAAAAATTCAATGAGATTAATTATGGTGGTGTTCAAAGCAAAAATTCATGAAAATACGAAAGACACACATCCCCCAGTTTAACCCCTGATTTAGGTAAATAAAAACTAATCAATTTTCATTCTTCCACTTGCCTAATTATTATGGCATGACTCCCCATCATCACATTACTTGATAACATTGACACCTGCTCTCCTTATTGATATATAGCCTAACAATAGTCCTTAAAGCAGGTCCCCTTAATTTTGATAGCCTCCATCGACAGGTACTTACCTCTGGTATGTTAACTCTGCCCTAATTGCTTGCATGTGAATTCTTAGAGGACACTGTTGGAATCGTCAGATTACCATGATTATTGAATTGTTTGGACCTGTTTTCTATATTTGCTTAACACTCAGCGTGGGACCCTACCAGTGATAAAGACTTGGGTGAGATCAACCTTTTTTTGGCTTTTTTCATTTTTTGATGAAGATCAAACATTTTGGTCTGCAATGATTGGATTATATATTTTTTCGCCAATTACATTTTTCCTTCTGCATTCCTGTTGCTGGTCCTTTTTTTCTGGTGTTTATACCTGGGACTTTGCTACCGACTCCATTACTGGGACTCCAGTGTCACTGTGATCTCAAGATGACAAGCTAGACAAAAGCCTGCCGTCCCTGGGTGGGCTCGAACCACCAACCTTTCGGTTAACAGCCGAACGCGCTGTCCGATTGCACCACAGAGACTGACGTGTGAGCGTGTCCCTAGGTGTCTTTTTTTTTTTTGAGTCGTGCCACTATCCTACGTGAGAACGTCAGGCACCAAGGCGGTGTCACTTCCAGGATGTGGTGGTTTTCCCGATTATCTAGGAGGGGCCCAGCTAGCTCAGTCGGTAGAGCATGAGACTCTTAATCTCAGGGTCGTGGGTTCGAGCCCCACGTTGGGCGTGTTCTTTTCCTCAAAAAAAAAAAAAATGTTAATGAATAAAAGGGGTTTTGAAAGAGCAGGTTCCCGCAGGTCCATTACATTACATTACCGGCATTTGGCAGATGGTCTTATCCAGCGCGACGTATATCAAAGTGTATAACCATAACCAGGAACATGTGTGTCGAAAACTCAAAGGAGAAGTACCATTCCAAGTGCAGGGAACAACCGCATAGTTCAACTTGGACCCTGTAGGTTAAACTGATTAACACTAACACAAACAAGAACAGCAACAACAACATGCAGGCTTTTGTCTGCATTAAGTCACCTACAAAGCAGCTACCTAGTTACAACCCTAAGCTTACAGTCAATTTAGAGGTTTCAGGGAGGGAGGGAGGGATGGGGAGAGGTGAGTCTTCAGTTGTTTTTTGAAGTGGGTCAGTGTCGCAGCTGTTCTGACCTCCACGGGGAGGTCATTCCACCATCGTGTGGCCAGAACAGACAAGAGGGGGGTGCGAAGAGGGGGAGGTGCCAGGCGTCCTGAGGTAGTGGAACGGAGCGGTCAGGCCGGCATGTAGGTTTTGAAGTAGAGCCCGACCGATGCCGATCCCAATTTTGGAGAGTCCTAGCCCACCGAATACCGATGTTTTGATCGATATTTTGTCAAAAAGTTCAACATTTACAAATCAATTTGAAAAACTTTTATTTTATCAAAGTTTCTATATTTGAGGACATTTAACTTATAAGCAAACACATAAATAAAAATAAACACACAAATAACTTTTTGATAGATAAAAAAATGTAAAAGATGATATTAAATTAAATATATATACCATCTTCAAGTGGTGTGAATTCAAAATAACTCCACACGTTGCTTTTACTCCTTTCTTTTCTCGCCATCTATAAAAAAATTAATTTAAAAAAATCGGTTTTCCAGTTTCAAACGTATTTTTATGAATATTATTATTGTTGTTGTTGTTGTTAATTTGTTATTATTATTACTTAGTATCTATTCTCAGTAAATGAATTATATTTTCTTATTTTATTCCTACTACATGATCTCAAAGAGTAAGACTTTATCTAGAGAGCTTCCCTGTCCATAAGAATTTGGAGGTGAAAAAAACTACAATGCGCTGTGACGCGTGACTAGATGACACACATTCACTTGCAATAACGCATTAGCTATTGACATAGCCTCATTATTTCTTATTATTTATTCTCAGTAAGTTAAATGAATTATATTTTCTTATTTTATTCCTACTACATGATCTCAAAGAGTAAGACATTATTTAGCGGAGCTAATGAGTTAATCAAGTGTAATGTTAGATGAAACTCATTGACGTAACGTGAGGCTTGTCCATAAGGATTCAGTGGTGAAAAAAACTACAATGCACTTTCGTGCAGGTTAATCGCGCTAAGTGTTGGTTGATTCACTTCTCCAGCAGCAATCCTTCTCTCATGTTATCACAACAAAGGTAGATAACATGGCTTAAAATGATCCACGTTAGAAGTGTTTTGTCTGCGTTTTTACTGTCTGGTTAGCTTGCTATGATGACGCGTGACTAGATGACACACTCGCTTGCAATAACGTGTTGGCTATTGTCACAGCATCATATAGTAGCTAATATCATTATCTCAGATTAAAAAAACAAATGTGACGCATTCAATCACCATTTTATTTTGGCTGGTTATTTAGTTGAGAATACAGCAATGTCCTCTGGAAATGTAGATCCTACGCTGCTTATGTGCTCACTGCCACTATATAAAGGCTTGCTAGCCAGCTAGCTTGCTAAAGTGAACCAAATATGTTAGCTAGCTCGCTCGCTTTATAATGAGGATTGATAAACATAGTGGTCGTATAAACGCATTTAATTAAAAAAATATACATACCTTTATTGCGGCAATCCAATCTGTGCAGACACTCTTGCAGTGGGGAATATTAACTGCCGATCCCGATGTTGTCAAAAAAGTCAAATAATGGCCGATATATCGGCCAAACCGATATATCGCTCGGGCTCTAGTTTGAAGATCTTGTGGAGGTATGCTGGGGCTGATCCCTTGACTGCCTGGTATGCTAGGACCAATGTTTTAAATTTGATGCGAGTCATAACAGGCAGTCAGTGGAGGGTAGTGAGCAGGGGAGGGACGTGGGAGTGACTGGGGAGGTTGAAGACCAGATGAGCTGCAGCCTTCTGAATGAGTTGCAGGGGTCTGATGGCAGATGCCGGTAGTCCAGCCAGAAGAGAGTTGCAGTAGTCCAGGTGGGATAGTACCATTGCTTGGGTACTATCCCAGAGAGGGTCAGTTTTTTTACTTCGCTTACAAAAGAAAGATAATTGTTAAAGCCAAAGCCAGAACAGCCAGAATGTTATTGTAGCTAAATGACCCAAGCATCTGATTGCATGCATAATCAGGATGGAGGCTAAAAAATCGAGTAGACTGACTAAGATATTTTTTAAATCATTGTTTGTTTTTATGATGGATGGTTGCACTGCAGCTACCAGATCATCCACTTAAATATATGCTGAACTTGGTTTTGTTTTCTAAACTAAGGTTCAGATGGAAATTACTTTCGGAGCAAACCTTGGAGTATAAAATATGTAGAGACTGTGACGCCAATAGAAACCTATGGGGAGCACATCAGAAACAGTACAAATTTTTCACTCAACAGACATGCTCAGATGTGTCCTTGGTCCCATGCTTAAGTCACATGTACAACAAGGATATTGCAGAAATAAGTTAAAATAATTTTTAAAAATTAATATCTTTGTCTGTGTGGCAGGAAAACACATTTGACCTATTAATAATAATAATAATAATAATAATAATAATAATACATTTTTCCACCTCATCAATTTTCAGCTCAGCAACTGCCACTGGTATTTAGGCTACCTTTATCGAAGCATTTAGGCAATGTTTTAGTTAGTTTATTAGTCACCATCCGTTAATACTTCAAATAACAGAACAAAATATTGGTGAGACTGAACCTGATTTGTGCAGGGTTTTTAAATTTTTATTTAGAAGGGCTTAAATTTATTCAGCCTCCAATAGCTTAGTGTAAGCTATTATGATGATGAGACTTCAGTTTTTTTATGCTGTCCAGTAAGCAGATTGCTTATGTAGTACATTGTGCTGCCTATTTGAAAAAATGTGATCGTTGAACAGCTCGGGGCATACTTGACAGCATTACTGAGAAAACCTGATTGTAATCTGTTTTCAATAGCCTAATTCCCTCCACATAAGCTGTCCAAAATGGAGAGACAAATGCATTGCAGTTGAGTCTCTGCATTCACAAGTCGTGTTGTAGTAGCAGTCCCAGGCAGTTAAATGAGTGAATCCACGCTGCTCCGTAGATACGGTATCAGCATGGCATCGGTAGCAATATCAGAACCAAAAAATATGCTCAGGATGGGAGCATCTGTGGATCCCCCCCCCCCCCCCCCCCCCCCCCCCCACAGAATTAATTGCATAAGATGGTGCCCTGTGCAAAGATAGAAGCACAATACACATACACTCCTGCTGGGAGCAGATTCTAACTAAGGGTATAAAGTGACATCACTTCTATTAATATCAATTAATTCCAACATGGGAGCTGTATGTGAGAGGCACAATGTGGGAGCTGGTTGTTCTGGTCTCCAAGTTGTTTCTCTGCACTGGACTGGTTACCTGTGTGGGACTCTGGATTCTGAGAAGCACACTGCATGGTTCTGATCAAGGCAACGGGTTGTGCTGTGAGTAATACCTGTGTATGTGGCTGTTTGACTTTATGTGAGTGCTATGCTGTGCCTGCACTGGTCAAACCCAGGGGATGACTCTGCAGTTCGGTGGATACCCATCTTAATGTGAATATATTTTACTGAAGCACAAAGTATTCATTGAGAAAAGGAAAGTGGATTGGTAGAAGGAAACAATTGGTGAAATTGCTTAAAATAGTTTGGCTACAAAGTATATTATCACAGGTTAAAATTGCTTCACAATTATATGGATATCTATGGTGGTTATGGTAATTTGCCACCCTTATTATTTGGTAAATGCTCTTTTATTAGTTAAACTTAAGCTGTTAAAAACACAATTAAAACTGATAAAACATGCTAATGGGCCATATGCGTTCACTAGACAATTCATTTTAGTCAATGTAAAATGAACGTAACTGTAAAATGTTCACAAATGGGATGGTGTTTATTGGGAGGGATTTTTTAGCCATGAGAGAACTTTTCCAAATATCACTCAGGAATGGGTCATTCTGATTACTTCTTAGAGTAGGAAATTACTTTATTCAACAATTACATGACTGTCATGGATGTATTTTGCCAGCCTTATACTAACATGTGCAACGACTTATGCACTAATAACATTTTTTTTTAATTAACAAAGACAAAGCCTGGATTGTAATATCTTTTTTATTATTTGAAATTGTCAGAAGTGTCGGTTGTTTTCTTACGCCAGCCCTTGTGGTCAACATACAGTAGCTAGCTAGCTAATGTTAGCCAACTCATTTCAGATCACCTGACATATCAATAGAAGCAATATAAAATAAACATTAAATTATAAAAAGATAACGACTGCTGTCTGCATGAAGCTGTCCCTGGCCTATAATCATGTCTGATTTGGCTAATTTATTCAGACACATTATTTAAATCTAGGTCTACAGTAGCATAGCCATGTAATAAATGTGAAGACATAACCCATCTCAACAGATATAGATTTTGTACAGTATATGTTTTACATTTCTAAATACACTTATTATGTGCAGCTATTTTGTGTTTTTCCTCGTTTGGTATTTAGCTATTCTAGGCCCTATTTCACAAAGCAGGATTACTGGGTTAGCTGGACTCCAGTAATACTCTATTAATATGACCCAATAAATGGTCATTTCTTTTTTTTTTTTTTTTTTTACAAATCATTGAATTTATTGTTTCAATGTGTTCTGTTTTACCAGGCATGTGAGAGGATATGGATGAGGCACTGGGCAATAGGACTGAATTTACACTCATGAAACACACATTACCTTTTCATTTCACTTTAAAAATAATTCTCATAATTGTCAATAATTATCTATAATTGTCATCATCACTCAATATGTTTAATTTCTACAACACCTTTTATGAATAGACTCATTTGGGGGGGAGGGGGGGTGAGAATACATGGGAATGGCATTAATATTCAAAACTGAATTTTACAGTCTAGAGTGAAGAGGCTGTGTTTCACTAATTCCAGTATATCTCCGCTGTAAAGATAATGACAGGCATATTTATTGACCAGGAGATGTCACTAGAGAGGCGGGCGTCAAATGCTTCGTGACACGACACCTCAAACAACGCAATTGCCTCAATCACGTCATTGCTTCAGAAAGCTTCATTCTGCTCCTCACGACTCTCTTCCTCGGGTGAGTCTTTTTAAAGCCTGTTGCCCCAACCTCTCATCCTCTTCCCCACAGGTGCTCTGCATCTTGTACCTTGATTCAGTTATTAGTGAAGCTGATTCAATGATCACCCCACTCTTAAAGGGCCGGCACACAATTTCCGGTCCAGGGGATCTGCTGGCATCAGCATTTCTAAGGGGAGTGTAGATGAGACTGTGCATAGTACTGTCGCCCTCGTGGCAAGAAGGTACCAAGCTTGACTCCTAGCCGAGGGCCTTCCTGTGTGGAGTCTACAGGCTGTCCCCGTGCCTGCCTGGGTTTCTGCCAGGTACTCAGATTTCCAACTACAGTCAAAAGACATTGGACACAGTCTAATCGGAGACTCTGAATTGCCCGTAGGTATGTCGTGTGAGTGAAGGTTGTGCGGGCCCTGCCGTGGTACCATTCACCCACTGCATGCTGGGATAGGCTCCAGCCAGGATGCAGGGTATTCGCTGATAAAGTAGTATGCTAACTTTCCAGCGAAACTGCTGTTATTCTCCATTTATGCTACATTCCGTCCTCTCATCCCATGGCCTGTTTTGTCACTACTGTGCTGATGGCACACAATGTTTTCTCTCCTTCCCTCCAACTGATACACTGGTCGCAGCGAAAGACGTCTCAGGTTGGCCGATAAACCATCACATGAAGCTCAGCTTAGCTAAAACAGACCATTCCCAGTCAAGGCCTCCCGCTCCAATTGTGCAGGATGAAACGAGCAGCTCCACCTAGTGGCCAGGCACGACTGAGCTACTGTATCCTGAAATCCTGACTTTCAGTTCATTAAATCACTCCACTGTTTACAGGTTTGATTTGAGTCTCTACCGTGAGCTGATGTCTGTAACACATGATCCAGGGAGGACAAAAGGAACGTAATCATTATCTGATTTTGTACATTAATTGGAACCTGTACATTTGAGTAAGATTATACTTCTGTTTGGCCAAACATGGCTTTTGCCTTCTTTCACTAGAAGGAAGAAAAGGCTAAATAAATAGAAAGGAACAGAAATCTGTATTTTCCCATTACAGTACATCTTTGGATCCAAGCATTTTGATGTTTGTTTAATAAAATACACTTTAAAAAGGGATATTTCAGGTCTCGTGTGGTGCAGCCCGTAGAACGCTTTCCCTATGCTCATTGTGAGCTGTGACATCGGCAGTTCGACTCCGACCGCTGACCTTTGTCGCATGTCTCTCCTTCTCTCTCCTCATTGTTCTTCCTGTCTCTCTCCACTGATCTGTCAAATAAAGCCCAAAAGGGAAAAAAAAAAAAGATATTTCTCATGCTTAAGATTATACTTCTGTTTGGCCATCACTAGAAGGAACAAACGGCTAAATGAATAGAAACAGAACTCTGTATTTTTACATCTTTGGATCCAAGCATTTTAATGTATGTTTAATAAAATACATTTTAAAAAGTGATATTTCACGTTTATTAACATGAAGGGCAGCTGCAGAATTAGCATATTTCTGCTGAGCCTGGCCAAGCTTCAGTAGACAACAAGCATTTAAGCTAGTGGTTAATTCAATTATATTTTTTGAGCTGGTGGTTAATTCAATTAAGGAAAAGTGTTTATGTGTCTAAGAAGCAAACAGACAAAAGAAAAATAACAGACAGTTGAATTATATTCTCAAATTTAAGGGCCTTGTCATGTTAATAATAAATGTGAATATGCTTGAGTCTGATGCCATTTGCAGAACTCCTGTTTTCCTGATCGGTTCCTTTAGATTTAGATGATACATCCAACATGTATTGGCACTCAAAATCGCATGATGATGCAACTTGAATTCTGCCAAGCACCCACATACTGCAGATGTAACCTGATCATCCCAAAAAAGTCAACCCAGGTCACAGGCAATACTGGCCCTCTCATCTCAGGGTTGTTGCCACTGGAAACACGAACAATCCATGTTCCACATGGTCACAAGGCACCCAGAGCTGCAAGGTAACACAGGCCTGGGTACCTAAACAAAACATTTCCTTACAACATTAACTTGAAAGTTCTTGTTGACATTCAAACCACAAAATAAAGATATAATTACACAATATAAACCATTATTGATTGTGCACTGAGATCACCTTTCACACATTACTTGTAGAAATTATTGCTGTTGTTGTAAATTGAAAAAAGTTTGTGACAGAGTTGATTTAATATTAGGAGCAGGGGGTTGGGGTGGCTGATTTTATATTTAGTTCAGGGTGGAGGGAGGTGTGTGTGTGTGTGTGTGTGTGTGTGTGCGTGCACGCGAACATGTTTGCGCGTTGGTGTACTTGATAGCATGGAAACGCAGCGCCTTATAAACTGATATCTTGCCCCCACTCATCCCCAAGAAGCAAGGAGCTAGCCTGTGGGGAGCTTTCACGGAGAGCGAACTGGGTCGGCCTTATCCGCCTCTGCCTTCTGTTTCTACACCTCTTTTTCTTCCCTCTCCTCCCTTTCTCCTTTAGGCCGCCCGCGGTCGCCTGCCAACGCCATGCATCAGCCGGAGAGTTCAGTCGACACCAACAAATTGGGTGTCGGCCGCTCCATCGCGGTGCTCACCTCTGGGGGTGATGCCCAGGGTAAGCTATGCGCAGTGTGGGGTGGGCAGGAGGCACATGGTAAAATGTTATTTTCCTTTACGCCCTGGAATGGAAGCTCATCACTGTAAGGAGAACTTCGATAGGAAGAGAAATTCAGTTCATCTGATTTTGTTCAAGGAGGATAAAGGTTTTCGCAGTAGAACACGTGGCATGTCTGTCAGGCTGCAAGGGTTCGCTCCTATTCAAAATGTCTCCACCGCAGTTAACTTATAGGCACATCCTGAACAGTCAGTGCTTCAGTTTTAATATTTGCTTGCCATCTGTGTTGAGCAAATAGCTTGTACGTCATTTTTTTCTGCCTGTTCAACTTTGTCAGTCTACTTTTTTGTGCCATAATGTCTACCAGGATTCCTTTTTTAAATGATACAAGATTTCTGCACAACACTGATGACGTGGGACTTGCAATGATAGCTATATTAATAAAGAACTGAAATAATTGTGAAACTGTGATGGCAAATAAGGGACTCTGCTTTTCTAAAAATTGATATTAATCGCATTGCATCATTTAAAAAAAAATAGGGTGTACAATTCACACTTATACCTAAGCAAAGTTATACCTATTGTAGCTCTCTTGCAGGAATGTTGTAAAGCGCTTGTCTCTGAGTTTTGTAATGCACTTGTTGTAAGTCGCTCTGGATAAGAGCGTCTGCTAAGAACCTATAATGTAATGTAATGTAATTTCATCATTGACATGAGTAGCTACCTGCGATTAACTAATCAGAAAGGTAGTGCACGTAATACAAAACTCTGGACCCTGGCTGGGGAAGTCAGGATGATATAGAGAGAGGGGAAGGACCAGAAGTATTTGAAATAATATACAATATAAACAACGTGGCTCAAACATTTGAATTAAGACATTCCTTTTACTTGGCCACCTCTCTGAGCCTTAGCAATAACTGTGGTGAACTCGCTTTAAATAGCATCTTTAAACTGTTGCTGCAGGCAATTAAACTGTCTCTCTGCTCTCAGAGACAGATTTGTTTGTTTTGTCAACATTTGTTTATGACTTTATTGATGCAACTAAATGCAAGGGTGCATGTAAATATGTTAGCCTTTCTCGTAATAATGCATGACTGCCAAGAAAAAATTAACATTTGTTTACTTGTGTGTTACTTGAGTTTGTGAACATCAAAATTTGACATTGTAAAAAAAATGAAATTAAAGTTTAATAAAAAATAAAATGAGTTCGAAAGTATAATACACATTTGCAAATTATAATTTGTAACTGATTACAGTCTGTATTAATTAATTATTATATATCAGTGGCCTTTAATTTCAAAATGATTGTCAAAAATTTTAAATAAATAAAACTAGTGGTCAGGGATTTCTTGAATGTTAACAACAACCTCATACACTTCTTCTCAGGTTTGTAGAAAGAGAATTATTTTCAAGTTGGCAGAAACCATTTTATGACACGCTGTTGCCTTGACCTTTAATTAAGTGATATTATTCACCTTTGACCTTTTCTAGTGTCTCCTCCTGTATAATGTGATCATGTAGCACGTTATATATAAAGTTTTTTTTCCTTCTTGCTAGTGAATTTTTTGTCTGGATTTCCGGAACTGTTAATCCTGACCTTTGCTTGGAAATATCTTCTCCCTCCCTCCCTCCTTTCCTCTGTCCCTCCCAGCTGGCTAATTCAGTCACTTTCTTTTACTAATAGCACTTTATTCATCAGTTAGATTTGACAATTAGCTATCACATCGTCCCCAAAATGTATCAAAATATCATCCCTACTGTCTAGATAAGAGAGGTAAGCCACAGAAACAATTTGTGTTTTAAGACTCCCTCTCTCCCTCTCTCCTCTTCTTGCTGTCATAAGGGGATAATTTTACAGGCGTGACCTTTAGGTCACATGACATGGGGCAGTAGAGGAGGGAATACTGCCCCATTCCGCAGTTCTGCTCTGTTGAAATGCGAGCTGCCACGGGTGAATTTGTTGTAACCTAATCCAGACTCCTTGCCCTTTAAATCTGCCTGCATGTTTAAGAGAGACAGACGATGAAATCCCCACAGCCTTACACAACAGGCTGTTTGCTAAAGCACCATTTCTCTACTGGTGGCATGTCCTGCTAAATCAGTATTTTTCTACTGTTGGCATGTCCAGCTAAATCAGTATTTTTCTACTGGTGGAATGTCCAGCTAAATCAGTATTTCTCAACTGTTGGCATGTCCAGCTAAATCAGTATTTCTCTACTGGTGGCACGTCCAGCTAAATCAGTATTTCTCTACTGGTGGCCTGTCCAGCTTGCTTCTCTAATGATGGCATGTCCAGTTAAATCAGTATTTCTCTACTGGTGGCCTGTCCAGCTTGCTTCTCTAATGATGGCATGTCCTGTTAAATCAGTATTTCTCAACTGGTGGCATGTCCAGTTAAATCAGTATTTCTCTACTGGTGGAATGTCCAGCTAAATCAGTATTTCTCTACTGGTGGCCTGTCCAGCTTGCTTCTCTACTGGTGGCATGTCCAGCTAAATCACTGCTTCTCTACTGGTGGCATGTCCAGTTAAATCAGTATTTCTCTACTGGTGGTATGTCCAGCTAAATCAGTATTTCTCTACTGGTGGCCTGTCCAGCTTGCTTCTCTACTGGTGGCCTGTCCAGCTAAATCAGTATTTTTCTACTGGTGGAATGTCCAGCTAAATCAGTATTTCTCTACTGGTGGCATGTCCAGCTAAATCAGTATTTCTCTACTGGTGGCACGTCCAGCTAAATCAGTATTTCTCTACTGGTGGCATGTCCAGCTAAATCAGTATTTCTCAACTGTTGGCATGTCCAGCTAAATCAGTATTTCTCTACTGGTGGCACGTCCAGCTAAATCAGTATTTCTCTACTGGTGGCCTGTCCAGCTTGCTTCTCTAATGATGGCATGTCCAGTTAAATCAGTATTTCTCTACTGGTGGCCTGTCCAGCTTGCTTCTCTAATGATGGCATGTCCTGTTAAATCAGTATTTCTCAACTGGTGGCATGTCCAGCTAAATCAGTATTCTCTACTGGTGGAATGTCCAGCTAAATCAGTATTTCTCTACTGGTGGCCTGTCCAGCTTGCTTCTCTACTGGTGGCATGTCCAGCTAAATCACTGCTTCTCTACTGGTGGCATGTCCAGTTAAATCAGTATTTCTCTACTGGTGGTATGTCCAGCTAAATCAGTATTTCTCTACTGGTGGCCTGTCCAGCTTGCTTCTCTACTGGTGGCCTGTCCAGCTAAATCACTGCTTCTCTACTGGTGGCATGTCCAGTTAAATCAGTATTTCTCTACTGGTGGCATGTCCAGCTAAATCAGTATTTCTCTACTGGTGGCCTGTCCAGCTTGCTTCTCTACTGTTGGCATGTCCAGCTAAATCACTGCTTCTCTACTGGTGGCATGTCCAGTTAAATCAGTATTTCTCTACTGGTGGCATGTCCAGCTAAATCAGTATTTCTCTACTGGTGGCCTGTCCAGCTAAATCAGTATTTCTCTACTGGTGGCATGTCCAGCTTGCTTCTCTACTGTTGGCATGTCCAGCTAAATCACTGCTTCTCAGTGCAGTTTCAGTGGACGGGGCACAGTATTCTCCACCTCGTCACCTTGGTCTGTTACCTACCTGATGTCCAGCATTCTGCCACAGTGGTGGCACAAATCAGCTGCGGGACAACAGATTGATCGGAAGTTGTTGCCATACATGAGTTTGGCAGGACTTGCATGTTTAGCTTCTGATTTATCTTCACTGCTCTAGTGCAGATGCCTTTAAATCATAAGAAAGGGGGAAATCATATTTCTTAAAGGTCATATATGAAAATGCCCTATAATACAGCTGCCTATTGCCACCGGGCCTCATTCAGAAACCTTTTCCTAAATTCTTCTTACATTTGTTCTTAATTAAAGGTATAAAAAGGCATGATTAGACAATTAATCCAAATCCAGCAAATATACCATTGCTAAGTGTTGGGTTTGGCTGTGGGACTTAACGTGTCATAGAATAGCATAACATAAAATTACGATGGTCTTAAAAATCCCCAGAGTATCTGCCCCTACTACATAACCTTGAAAGCGATTCTACACAGTGACTACTCTCTGTGTGAAGAAATACTTCCTGATGTCTGTGTGGAATTTACCTTTTGCTCATTTCCATCTATGGCCCCTCGTTCTACTGACAGAACTCAAACTGAAGAATCCCTTGTTGTTCACTTTGTTAATCCCTTTTATGAATTTAAAAGTCTTAAACAAATCACCCGTAAGTCTCCTTTTAAGCATCTTAACTCTTTCCTCATAATGTTTATCTTTCATAGCAGGAACCAATTTATTTGCTCTTCTTCAAACTTTTTCCAGAGCCTCTATATCTTGCTTGTAGTAGGGTATCCAGAACTACATATAGCACTCTGAGTGCGGTCTGACAAATTTATAATATATGTGTAACTTCCCTTGGATTTATATTTAATATATATCCCTGCATCCTGTTGGCCATTTTAAATTGTTACAGCACAATGCCTAGAAACTGAAAGGCTTTGATTAACTACTGCTTTTGGAAATTGAGCATGTTCAAAGTTTTGTTCCTTCCTTAAAGTAGTCCAGCTTCTGCTTTATGTTTTTATTATCACAGATGTAGAACCTTATGCAGAACTTTACATTTTCTATACTGAATTTCATTTGTTAGGTTTCTGCCCACTTCTGGGTTCTATTTAAATCTTCTTGGATCACTTTAGTAGATTCCAAACTGTTAGCTGAGCCCCCCAGTTTTGAATCATCAGTAAATTTAACTAATTTTTAGTATTTAAATGCCCATGTCAAGGTCATTTATGTAAATAAGTAAGAGCAGTGGTCCCAACACCGATCCTTGTGGAACTAAACTTCCCACAGTACTCTGCTCAGATAAGATCCCTCCTACTATTCTTTGTGTACTACAATGTGCCCATTCTGAACCCACTCTGAAATAACTCCTGTAATTCCCACTGTCTTCATTTTGATAATGAGTCTCTCGTGTGGTACTTTACCAAATGCCTTTTCTAAATCTTAAGCCTTGTTTCAGGTAGCCTCCTCAAAGAATGCCCAAAGATTTGTCAGACATGACCTTGAGCTATCCCTGAGGATGTTGTTATTTTCAAGAAATAAATCCAACTTGTCTCTAAAGATAGAAGCCAGTATTACAAGTGGTGCAAGTCAAACTGACGAGCCTGTAGGTTCCTGGATCAGTATGGTCTCGTATATATTGTTATTATGTTACCTCGCTTGCAGTCATCCGGTATTTCTCCAATTTCTAAAGACTGCCTAAAAATACCTGCTAGCGGTTTATAAATGAACTCTTTGAGTACCTTTGAGTATATGCCTAAGGGCCTGCTGCCTTATTTGGCTCTAGTTTATGTCTTTAGGTCATTTAGGTGGTATTCACACTGGCAGTTCAGTCTGAATCCAGGATTGGTTCACCTAAACAGTTGGTAGAGTGAAGGCTTTTTCTGACCCCGGGTGGAGACCAAGGAAACGTACCGGAGTTTACCTGGACAAGGAGATCTGAGAACAATTCCAATTAAACTGTGGTACGGTTCACATCTAGGGACAAAGCAATCTGTTCTCATGCAGGAAGAGAAATTAGGTGTGCGTGCCAAAATATGGTGCCTATCATTTTGTCATTTTATTAATAATCATATTCTGTGCATCTGCAGCATGCCTACATGTGAGACACACAGGCTCAAGTGTCCTTCACTGTTCTCAGCATTGTGATAGTGACCAGAGGCGATCGTTGAGCTGAAAAACTGATCATTGGTCTCAAATTAATTAATAAATTTTCCTTAATTACCAAGCCTGCCAGCAATGTGAATAATCAATTGGCAGGATTGTTCAGATCTATGAATAATCCATTGCCATGTAAACACACAGTGTCTTCCTGATCATAATTTTAAAGAAATTAAATGTTAGATTCAATTTAAATGTAATGTTGGAGTACTAACATTAAATGTCTTTTAATCCTTAGGTACCCATAACAAAAAAATATACACCACTCATGCGTTAGCATTCAGGACAAATGGATAAGTAGGCTATCGACAAAATACACAATTTTGCAATGCAAATTTAAAAAAAAAAATTTATTACTCGCTTAATAGCCTAATTGAGGAGAACTGGTCATATCTGATAGTATTGAGTGAGCTAGTTTGTGATAAGAAACAGGTCAAGACCAATAATCAGATCAAAGGGAATTTTTCCACCTGTCAATTTTCAGCTCATGGGTTGAGACCCCAAATAAACAAAAACATAACTATAAACAAGAATTTTAGGCCTGCATTGTTTTCCATTTTTACTGGTAGTCACAAGTTTGTGTTCTGTTGGCGAGCTAATAAGCTACTCACATAATAACCAATAACCAAATCGAGCGCACTCTCCTCCAAGCCTCGTTGCCTGGCAACAGTGGTAAACTGCTGCTGGTGGCACTTACATTGATGATGAAAGTATTACGCAAATGTACCATGTACAATAGCTTATTTTGTATTATAATTACATGGTTATATAAATATAATTGTATTGATAAACATTTTGTTGTTAATATGAGGTCTGTAACTACTTAAAATGCATAAATAATTAAACATTCTAAGTAGAAACCTCTTCAGCATATATGCCTTTACGATGTAGATTTCTATTGTACCGAAGAACAAATTCAGATAAAAATTACGAATGCCAAAATGTTCATGGAAAGGTTTGTGAGCACAATTAGCAGTCGGATGTCATCACACACGTTTCGTGAACGAGGTCCAATGAGCTCAGAGGTAGAGTGTGCCTGGAAAAATAGTTTCTAGGGATGATTTATTATTCTATCAAATAAGAAATAATAAAAATTGATGCAGCTGTTTCCTGCCTCCCGCCCAATGCGTGCTGGGATAGGCTCCAGCGACCCCGCTCAGATGAAGCGGGTATAGATAATGGATGGATGGATAGATGGATGGATGGATGGATGGAGTGAAATACACCATGTAGCTGGTCCCTGAAACCTGTGTTGTGTTTCAGGTATGAACGCTGCCGTGAGGGCAACTGTCCGAGTCGGCCTCTACACAGGAGCCAAAGTCTACTTCATCCATGAGGTCAGTTCTCTGTTATCTACAGCAGCGGCTCTGAGCTGGAGGGGGAGGGCCATGATTCATCAACCCACTGGTTTTTTTTCTAAGAGAGCACATCCAGAATCATCTCCCGTCTCATCAGTATTAACCTGTACGGCCATGAGTCTGAGGGTAGGGTTCGGTAGCTGTGACCTTACAGAGCCTTTATGCGTCCCTTTTAAACACTCACAGGCAAAGGCTCTTCGGAGGGTACACGAGAAATATATACTGTGAAGTGAAAGGTGTAATCAGCATATATGTGGCATGTAAAGCTAAAAATGGCGCAGGTGTTTTGGAGAAAGGGTATGTGATTCAAAACCCAACACTCAATCCAAGGTGGTAGACTCATAGGCCGATGAGATCAAGAATCACAGGATTTTGTTTTATGTTTTATGTCTTGGTAGGATTCTTGCTTGCTGAACAAGCTTACTCTACAGGGTTGGAGTCCTGATCGATGTGGTCACTTCTGGCACTACGATCCTTACTTCACTCTAGTGTTTCTTTTGCGCCTCTACATCATGAAACCTATGCACTTGTTGTACGTCACTCTGGATAAGAGCGTCTGCTAAATGCCTATAATGTAATGTAATGTAATGTTTTAGCGTAAGCCAAACACTACAGGTGTTTGAACAAAGGTGACATTATAAAATATAATCTCGGTATATCACAACACGTGTCACAGTTCTTTATTGCAGAAAGTAAATTTCTGAGAATTGTATTAGACTGGATGGCTTTGAAAGCCTTGTATTTGTATGGCATTGAGAGGGTTTTAGGGCGGATGTGGTGAGATGTTTGAAACGTAGTGCGTGGAACGGCCGTTTTTTCCTTGGTTGAACGTTACCTTTGCCAGTCTGAGATGGCCATTGTGTCAATCTCCTCAGGGCTACCAGGGTCTGGTGGATGGCGGGGACAACATTCGACCTGCCACCTGGGAGAGCGTGTCCATGATGCTGCAGCTGGTGAGTCCAGTTAATTCATTAACACCAATTAAATTCAGATCAATTCAGTTAAATGTTTGTTTGTGTAGAGTTTTTTTCGCAGAGGATCAGTGTCTCAGATCCAATTCAAGTCTAGCCCTCGGGGCCCCATGAGCAAGCCAAGGGCCCCATTAATTAGATTTCTCAGATTTTGTTTATCGAGGGTTGCCTGGGGTTAGTCGTAGAACTGCTTGGCAAAAGGTTATGAGGCAGACATCGCGTCGGTTTGCGAGATCATGCTTTCTATTATTAACAACTGTAATGTACCTCTCCCTCTATAACTGCTTGTTGGGGCCATCTAAAATCTGTGGGGAACAAATTTCTCTGGAAGCAGCATAAAGAAAACAAAATAGAAGTACGCTTTCATGTACAATAAAACCAACGTGTTAATGTGTTTTTCAGTGTACTGCCAGGTGCATTGGTTCATTAACAGTGCTAGAAGTTTAAGTCAAGCTGGGTCAGCAGAAGCTACTTGTGTGCCTACAGACTGTTTCCTCTTCAGTAATACTCTGTCGTTCACAACATGGCACATTTCACAACCTGAGAGTCTGCTCAGTGTAGGATCTTTAAAGCCTTTTTCTTGTAACTTTCAGTCGCCCTGCAATCGATGAACATAGACTACAGTCATTATGACATTACTCTACATTTCAATAACGTTTTCATTTTGAGAATGCAAGATGATAGCATTTTTTGCTAGCAGTCAGATCAGGGTCCTGCTTCACGTATATAGCTAACTGAGTTAACCAGATTATTTCGCAACATTTTGGGATAAACCCAGGAGCAAGTTCACAATTTAGCCAGTCTTGTTGCCGGGACAACAATGTCTTGAGCCCAAACCTTCACCTGGTTACCTGAATAACATGAACGTAGCCTATATTAACCACCTGGTGAAATCACACACACACAGCAGTATAAATGGATGCACGTTTGTAAGATGTTCTTGTCAATGAACGAGCCATCATTGAAAGATGAGCATTTAGATAAGAAATGTGTTTTTAAAGACCAACAAGATCCCTTAAGTCAATGGAATGAATATCTTTATGAGCACCACTGATTTAGTTATGAGGGAGTTATTTACCACCAGCAATGAAAAATTTTAACAGGGCAAATAAATATTTGGAAGAAATAAAATGAGAAACACTGTAAATATTGTTTTATTTTTGCCAAATGAGCCTGTTTAACCTTTGTGGGGACACAGTAACCCAACCTAGCCTGGCATTTGGGACAAGACTGAGAGAAGGGTGGGTGAGCAGCTCAGATGATGGGATCAGATACTCAGGAGCCAAATGAAAATACCAGAGATTGACAGGAGAGTTCATCAAGCATGACGTTTTATTTCTTTCCGCCTCTTTCTCTTTCATCGTTCTTGTCTCAGACACACTTTTTCACACATTCACTCACTCATTGACACAAATCAAATACAGGCTGCCAGGGCCTGTCCACTGGGACAGACTGTAGTCCATGTACCCTGTGTGAGTCTCAGTTTTGCATTTCTTATGGGGAAGACTTTAGAAAGGTTTAGTGACATCGGAGTAGTGGTACACCAGTCCGATGTGCAGCGTTGCCTAGGCTGCACAAAAATGATCTGCACGTTGTCAGAAGGAAATCTTTCCTGAAAGCTCATCACAAAAGTCAATATTTGATGAGTGCAAGACAGATAAGCCAGAGACTATTTGGAACACTGTAAAGTGGATTGGTGAAACACAAATTTAACTCTTCTGGCTATAACCACCAAAGATACATTGAAGAAAAGTGCACCTTGCCAACCGTTAAGCATGAGGATGGATTTATTGTGCCTTGTGATTGTGTAACAGCCTGTGGCATAGGAAAGATTGTGTATAGGTAGAAGGAAGAATGGATTCAATTAAATATCAACAAATCCTAGAAGCTAATGTCCCAGAGTCTGTGAAGAAACTGAAGCTGAAAGAGGTTGGCTATTTCAACAAGACCAGAATGTACCTCAAAATCAAGCAGGAGCTACATAAAACCCCTTCATGCTAGCCCCCTAGTGGCCAGGACACCGGCGTCCTGAGACTGTCCAGCTCAGACATTCAATGCTCCTGCAACCAAACTATGAGTGGAAACAACAAGCTCTGTGTTCTAGCTTTATTAGTAGGCAATACATGACAGCTGTGTCCTCCCACAGTCATGTCCTCCCACATGCAGGTAAGCTAATTGGAGACTCTAAATTGCCCATAGGTATGAGTGTGTGAGTGAATGGTGTGTGTGCACTGCGATGGATTGGTGACCTGCCCAGGGTGTATTCCTGCCTCTCACCCAATGCACGCTCCATCCCCATGCATCCCCGATAGGCTCCATCCCTGTGACTCTGCCCAGGAATGAGCGGGTATAGGTAATGAATGGATGGAACAACATAAGCTAACAATAGCCTGAAGGTATGCCAATACGGTGGTGAAAAACACTGCTCACCAAATAGTGAAATAAAAAAGAGGAATTCTAGTGTATACCATGGTGGCTCAGTCATTGTTATGTTTGGTGTTTGGTTTTTATGGTGAAGTTGCCAAAAAAAAATTTTGTTAGTGGAATATCATTTTATTACTGTAAACTTATTGTACATAATGTGGGGTATTAGTATCTCCGTGGGCTATACTTGTCACAAAATACTGATTAAATTTTACTGTGTGCTGATATGTGGTAGATGAATGTAAAATTTCCCTTGTAGCGATCATAATTAATAACATTTGTAAAATGTTGTCTCATCCCGATGCAACAAAAGATTACACATTGTGGAGTAGTCTAAAAAATAAAAAATACAAGAGTGAATGATTACGTGTTTACTGTAGGTATGTGTACCACAGTGTGTCACAATGTTTTTTCATTATTCTTCAACGTTATCATCTTAAACGTTCATAAGGGGCAAATGTATATGCTTTATAATGGAAAAATTATGGACAAACATTTTATTCATTTTTGGAGAGGTTTTGAATAGGTCTTTGGACCCCTAAATATCTTAGACCCTATACTGATTAAAAGATCGAATGGTAATTCCAATTTGAAAATTATGTAAAAAATGAGGTTTATGAGTCAAAAACGGTTGATTTTTCATGAAATAAATTATTAGGTTTACAGCAATGTATAATTTAGACATTTTGGATAGCTTTAGAGACACTGAGGAACACCAGGGTACACTACTTACTATTTGCTTCATAGATCTTTAGTAGTTCTGCATATCACCCTCAGAATTCTTTTTAACACTTGTGGTCAAAGTGTATAATCTAGGGCAGTGGTGTCAAAGTCGTGCCATGGAGGGCCGTGTGTATGCAGGTTTTCATTCCAGCCTCAGATCTTGATTATATAATTAGTTAAATTATTTGCTGAATTAGGGATGCAGGTTTGTGCACAATGGTGACCCGACTCTATGTGACCGCATTGTCTAAAAAAAATGTTTCTTATATTCTGTGCTTCAATGCAGTTGACAAAAATATGGTTGAATGAGTAATTGGAGCTTAACATAGAGCAGCATTTAATTGTTGAAGAAAGCTGCATATCACCCGACCTTTACATGGTCAAAGTTTATAATCTAGGGCATGTATAGTTTTACCTACATTATGTATGTGATCTCTCTGTATTTAATTTCAAACTAAAGGAAAACAGCTTCATTTTTTAATTTGTCTACCTAAATTATGAATGGCTTAGTATTGTAGATGGTACAGGTGTCTTGCTTTATTTAAGTCATTTTCCAACTCTCTGTGATGCTCACATCTGCAGTTAGACAGCCTTAAATAGAACACCCCAGAAATGGCCAGATTTCTTATCTGCGTGAAGCAGTTAAAGGAATGAAAGGTTAAGGTTTTTGAATGGCCTTCACTGTCCCCAGACTTGAATGTCATTGAAAATTTGTGAGATTTCAAACAACATAAAATAAGTCTGAACACTGCTATCAGTATTCCTTCTTAGTGCATCTTAGTGTAGAGTATTCGCTTCATGCGAAATGGGAATGTTCTACTGAAGCACTTGTTATCTCAAAGGTTGTTTTTCAAATTCAAATTCAAATTCAAGTTCAAGTTCAAGTTCAAGTGAGTCTTGCTAAAGACATGTACTGTGAATTGTCCAAAGCATATGCATATTACAACTGTCTAATGTAAAGTGTGTGTGTGCGTGCGTGCGTGCGTGCGTGCGTATGTGTGTGTGCGTGTGCATGTGCGCGCGTGCGTGCGTGTGTGTGTATGTGTGTGTGTGCTAGGGTGGCACCGTCATTGGCAGCGCCCGATGCCAGGACTTCCGCACAAAGGAGGGGCGCACCAAAGCAGCCTTTAACCTGGTCAAGCTCGGCATCACTAACCTGTGTGTCATCGGAGGCGACGGCAGCTTGACCGGTGCCAACCAGTTCCGTACGGAGTGGAGTGAGCTGCTGGCCATCCTGGTCAAAGCGGGTGAGTGTACCAGTAGGAGGGTAAATCCACATGAGTTCTCAATCATTTTAAATACAGCATCCTTATGCTTAGCATGGCGAACCTGGAGTCCTAACAAGTACAAGTCAAATGATTAGATGGCATACAGCAACTACAGGTAATCACATGGCAGCAAATACAGGAAGTGCTGCCACGTGAAAGCACTGAACAGACCTCACCCTATGAACCCGCCTTCTGAGAGGACTGTGACATCATAAATAGCCGATGGTATTTTCAGCACAGCGAGGCCAGTATCTCTGAGCTGTGTGCCCGGCGTGCTACCAGTCCAGTCTAAAATAGAACACATACCCAGCCCAATGCAGAATGAGACATGCTCTCAGTACAGCTGGCATACTTTCCCAGTCCAGCATAACACCGAAAGGCAATGGACTCCCATATTAGTATAAAACATCATACACTCCCATTTGTCAGTCATAGTCCAATTTAGGCCAAGATCGAGCCTCTGCCCTGTGTAAACCAGCAGACTCAGGCCAACACAAGCCAGACCCCTCACCCAATGCAGTGTAAAGTGAAGTACTCTACCATTAGAGTCCAAATCAAAATATTGTCTATACTGAGCTTGTCGCACTGATGGGTATTACATAGTGGACTGTTAAATTCACCATTTGCCTCCATGCTTTGGTTTTTCCCTGTGTCTCCAGAGGGACAAAATGGCTCTTGGCATTCTGAAAAATGTAATAATAATTAATATTATTTTGTATAGCTTTCATTTAATAACACAGTTTACACAGTTCAGTTTACAAACATGAAAGGATGGATGGAGTACACAGAGACAGTAGATTTAAACTCAAGGGATGCAAATAAAATCAGTTAGGAATTAGATTATTAAAAGATAAAAAGGACATAAAGAGAACATAATAAATAAATAAAAATTAATCAAATGGCGAATAAATTTTAACAAAGCACTAAAACAAAAGCAAGGAAATAAATTACACAAAAGCAAGTCTGTAAACGTGGGTCTTAAGAAGAGATTTAAAAGATTTAACTAGGCTGGTTTGAGTGGGAGTGTCAGGAGGGACCTGTGTGAGGCTCTCATAAGGAACTAAAGGGTCAGTATAGCTGGGAGCCAGACCATGCCAGGCCAAGTGTTACAAGGTATTATTCAGACCGTAAAATCAATCGGGAATTTTACATGGGGCCAGTGAAAAGAAGCTAAGATTGTGGTGATACACTACATAGCCAAAAGTATGCACACACCTGACATCCAACATCTCATCCAAAATTATGGCCATTAATATGGAGTTGGTCCAACTTTTGCTGCAATAACAACCTCTACTTTTCTGGGAAGGCTTTATACTAGATGCTTTATACTTTACTGCAGGTATTTCCTTCCATTCAACCAGAAGAGCATTTGTGAGGTCAGGCACTGATTGGGCGAAGCTCCTGTGCTACATTTGGCTTTCTAAGTCCCAAAGGTAAGTTGAGCTGCTTAGCTCCTGGGAGCAATAGAGTTACCTGTAGCCCTAGCAGTAGGTTAATCAAGCTTCTGGAAAGTTGCTCTCCTGTAGCAGTAGAGTTAGCCTTGCCAGCTCCTTAGCAGTAGAGTTAGCCTTGCCACAGCTTCCTGTAGCAGTAGAGTCAGCCTTGCCTTAGCTCTCTGTAGCAGTAGAGTTAGCCTTGCCACAGCTCCCTGTAGCAGTAGAGTCAGCCTTGCCTTAGCTCCCTGTAGCAGTAGAGTTAGCCTTGCCACAGCTTCCTGTAGCAGTAGAGTCAGCCTTGCCTTAGCTCTCTGTAGCAGTAGAGTCAGCCTTGCCACAGCTCCCTGTAGCAGTAGAGTCAGCCCTGCCACAGCTCCCTGTAGCAGTAGAGTTAGCCCTGCACAGCTCCCTGTAGCAGTAGAGTTAGCCCTGCACAGCTCCCTGTAGCAGTAGAGTTAGCCTTGCCACAGCTCCCTGTAGCAGTCGAGTCAGCCTTGCCTTAGCTCCCTGTAGCAGTAGAGTTAGCCTTGCCACAGCTCCCTGTAGCAGTCGAGTTAGCCTTGCCACAGCTCCCTGTAGCAGTCGAGTTAGCCCTGCACAGCTCCCTGTAGCAGTAGAGTTAGCCCTGCACAGCTCCCTGTAGCAGTCGAGTTAGCCTTGCCTTAGCTCCCTGTAGCAGTAGAGTTAGCCTTGCCTTCGCTCCCTGTAGCAGTAGAGTCAGCCTTGCCTTAGCTCCCTGTAGCAGTAGAGTCAGCCTTGCCTTAGCTCCCTGTAGCAGTAGAGTCAGCCTTGCCTTCGCTCCCTGTAGCAGTAGAGTTAGCCTTGCCTTAGCTCCCTGTAGCAGTAGAGTTAGCCCTGCACAGCTTCCTGTAGCAGTAGAGTTAGCCTTGCCTTCGCTCCCTGTAGCAGTAGAGTTAGCCTTGCCTTCGCTCCCTGTAGCAGTAGAGTTAGCCCTGCACAGCTCCCTGTAGCAGTAGAGTCAGCCTTAATCCTCTTCTCTGCTGCTGCTCTGTTGCTGGTAGGGATTTGTGATTTTAAAAAATCACTAGAAACAGAAATTAAGACTGATTGATTGACTGATTGATTCATTGATTGATTAGTTCGCACAGTCTGCTGTCCCACAGTTCTGAACTTTGTTGTTTTCTTGTCACTTGCCTGCTTCCAGGTAAGATCACTGTTGAACAAGCCAAGGGCTCCTCTCACCTGAACATAGTGGGCATGGTGGGATCCATCGACAATGACTTCTGCGGCACTGACATGACCATCGGCACTGACTCGGCCCTGCACCGCATCATGGAGGTGGTGGACGCCATCACCACGACAGCGCAGAGGTATCCGAATCGCCACTCAGCATCCCTTGGTTGGGGGTCCATTCTAGTTCAGTCATGTCAGTTTCAGTATCAACATTCCTTTTATCATTTGAAAAAGTGGCAATAATGAATTCAAATGTAATCGAGTCCAATGCTGGGTGTGAAAGTTCACAGTGAAACTGTCTCAAATGTCTGAAATGAAATTGAAACACATAATTAGTAAAGGTGACTGCTAAGCATACAAATGATGTAATGGGTTAGTACCTGTTCTCTGCTGAGAGGCGTCAAGCACAGTAACAATGATTTTGCTGTATCTGAATTGTGTACTAAACAAAAACAAAGTGCAGATACATTTATTTATTCTGCAGAATAAAATGGACTGCACAGAATGCTGTGTGTGTGAGTTTGTATGTGAATGAATGGGGGAATTAATACTTTATCATATATTAATATATAATTATATATAATGTGTCTTAGGTTTTATAACATCAGGCCCATAGCAGCTAATTAGACATGCTTGTCATTTCCAAATTTACAAATCAAGTTATAAAATAAAGAAATCCATACTGTACATAAATAACTAAGCAGTTGTGATATACATACACAAAATCATGTCAACAGATTGTCCACTAAGTTAACCAGAATTAACAGAACATACTGCACAGAAGTATGTTTTTCTCTCAGCAGTACAGTACGCTATATTTATTTGGCAGACACTTTTATCCCAAGTGAAGTACAATAAGTGCATACTGAAGGTCATTGGAACAACTACAAAACTCAGGTCTGGTAAGGTACAATACTCATTAATGTATGTAACAGTAATTCCTAGCCATGAACACATTAAGTCCAGTTCATATAGTAAGTATAGGCTAGGTTAGAAAGTTATGGTAAGTCAAACTAGGAGGCATGACAAAGAGCTGCAACATCAAGATAACGATGCAAGTGCAATATAAGTGCTGGAAGGAGGTACAAGTGTAACATGAATGTGCTACAGGAACAAGTTAGAAAGATTCACATGACAAGAGCGATTCTAGATTGGGAGTGCCCTGCAAAGTGGTGATAGTTAGTCCAGGTACAGTCTTGATGCGTCTGCAGGCCACAGCGGAAGCTGGGCAGTGACTGAGTGAAACATGCTCTATTGCGAGCGCAGTGAACGGCATTCAAGTGCGCGTGTCTGTGTGCGTGTGAAAACCTGACCTGACCCTTCTGTTTTCAGTCACCAGCGGACATTTATCCTGGAGGTGATGGGCCGGCACTGTGGGTGAGCAAACCTTCACTGCTGAACCAAAATCTGCCGTGCTGAGGTCACAACACTGACAGAGTGTGTGACAGTGACATTCTGCTCATTTCTGTTGTAGCTGGGTTTGGATGTGTATCCCTTTTTAAACTGCGTGTGTGTGTGTGTGTGTGTGTGTGTGTGTGTTTACAGTAACAAATAAAAACAGTGACAGTTATAGTAACAGTGGTTGTGCGTGTGCTGCAGGTACCTGGCCCTGGTGACTGCGCTGTCCTGTGGTGCTGACTGGGTCTTTATTCCAGAGATGCCTCCTGAGGAAGCCTGGGAAGAACACCTGTGTAGGAGACTGATGGAGGTACTCCCTACGCACCATCAAGAGCTCCTTCCTGCAGTGCTCTTCGCCTGATGCTGAAGGGGTGCTATCTTTCCCCTCTCTTTTAGACCCGGGGGCGGGGCTCTCGTCTAAACGTCATCATAGTAGCAGAGGGGGCCATGGACAGGAACGGCAAGCCGATCACCTCCGACCTGGTCAAGGATGTAATTGTCTGGCCTCGGCTTGCTTTCCGTCTGTCTCTCTTTCCTTCTCACTCTCATTCTGTCCATCTCTGCCTCTTTCTCTCTATTTCAAGTGTAAAAAACACTGTACGGTAAAACATTTTATACATTGCCTAAGCGTATTTGACATAAAAAGTAATATAAAGAGAAGTAGTACAGATAAAAAAATAAGAAGAATAGCATTATAAGTAACAATGGCTATTAGCATTATCTGCCAAATATGGAGGAAGATTCGAGTTTGCTCTCTCTCTCTCCCTCTCCATCTGTAGCTTGTATCCAAGAGGCTTGGCTATGACACTCGAGCCACCATCCTCGGTCACGTCCAGAGAGGGGGCACTCCCTCTGCTTTCGACAGAATCCTGGTACTGTTGACCATCCTGAATCCTTGTTTCAGTCACTACTTTTTAATGTTGGGTAGCTGCAGTCACAGTATTGGGAGTGATCTGTGATCATCCAGTCTTTTCTCTTAGGCTCTGGCAGGTCACTGCGTGGAAAGCTGCCCAGTTGATGCCCAAGCTTTTCCTCTCCCTGAGCATTTGCATTTGTTGTGCTTCAGACTGGGTTGGGTTGATGAGCACAGTTTCATTAATCTGGGGAATATTTTCTGCGTTCTTTATATTCCATTTAATGGTAAAGATACAAAAAAAGATATAGAAAACAAGGTGCACAACAATAATTATTCAGCATTCTCTTTCTTCTTCCCTCTCTCTCTCCCCTTCTCTTATCTCTCTCTCTCTCTCTCTCCTTCTCTTATCGCTCTCCCATTCTCGCTGTGTCTCAGGCCAGTAGGATGGGAGTAGAGGCTGTGATGGCTCTGTTGGAGGCCACCCCAGAGACCCCCGCCTGCGTTGTCAGTCTGTCAGGGAACATGGCGGTCAGACTGCCACTGATGGAGTGTGTGCAAGTGGTGAGATATCCCTGCTTTACACACACACGCACGCACACACACACACTCACACACATACACACACACGCACGCGCGCACACACACGCACACACACACGCACGCACGCACGCCCACACACACACACTCATACATGCACACTATACACACACACGTACACGCGCGCGCGCACACACGCGCACACACACACACACACACACATACACACACACAGATACACCCACTACACGCACTCATACACGCACACACAGACACACACATACAGACACACACACACACACACACTACTGTGTATATATATTTATTGGGCTCCATGTTTGGGACGAAGACATATTTTTCTTGATTTGGCTCTGTACTCCACAATTGTAGATTAGTCATGAAGCAATTTTCAGCCTTTATTAAAGGGTTTCACCCTGTAGAAATTACGGCACGTTTTATACATAGCACCTGCATTTCAGGACACCATAATGTTAATGTTATGTAAATGAAAGCAGTCATGTACTTTGTACATGTAGTATTTTGTTGCATATCCTTTGCATGCAATGATTACTTAGTTTAGATTAGTCTGTGAGCCATAGACATCACATGGTGCTGAGTATCTTCTCTGGTGATGCTCTGCCAGGCCTGTACTGCAGCCATCTTCAGCTCCTGGTTCCAGGGGCTAGTTGCTTTAAGTTTTCTCTGCAGAAAATGAAACACATGTGCTCAATTGGATTCAAATGAGGTGAATGACTAGGTCAGTCAAGAATCTTCTAGTTTTTGGCTTTTAAAAACTCCTATTTTGTTTTAGTAGTATGTTTGGGATCATTGTCTTGCTGTAGGATGAAGTGCCTTCAAATGAGTTTGAGGGGGACAGGTGAGGGGGCATGCTTTGGATCTTGGGCTGTTCCTTTTGGCCTCCGCACTTTGAGCTTGCCATCATCTTGATACTTGGTGAATCTTGTTCTCATCTGTCCACAAGTCATTTTTTCAGAACTCTGCAGGCTCTTTTGGGTAGTTTTTAGCAAACCGCACTCTGGCCACCTGGTTTTTGCAACGAACTAGTGGTTTTCATCTTGCTGTGTAGCATCAGTAGTTTTTTTGGAAAGTATTCTGCTGACAGTAGTCACTGACATGTCTATGCATGCCTCCTGAAGAGTGTTTCTGTCAGACAGGTGTTTGGGGGTGTTTCTTCATTGTGGTGAGAATTATTCGATCATCAACTGTAGAGGTCTTCCTTGGCCTACCAGGCCCTTTGCGATTACTGAGCTCACCAGTGCTCTCATTCTTCATAATAATCTTTTAAACAGTTGATTTTGGTAAGCCTAAGGTTTGATGTCTCTGACTGTTTATTTCTTATTTCTTAGCCTCATAATGGCTCAGCCTTGACTTTCATTAGTACAACTCTGGTCCTCATATTGAGAAATGCCTACAATGAAGACTAGATACAGAAAGCTGTCTTATACCTGTGCTAAGGAAGCAACTGAACACACGTGACTAATCAGAAACACCTGTGAAGCCATTTGTCCGAAATAGGTATTATGTTGCCCTGAAATGGGGGAGGCAGGGGCTACGTATAAAAAGTGCTGTAATTTCTACATGGTGAAACCAAAGTGTTCAAAAATACCCTTTAATAAAAGCTGAGAATTTGCTCTTTAACCACATGCCAATTGTTTGATTACAAATCTAAAATTGTGGAGTACAAAGCCATATAAAGAAAAAAAAAGAAAAAAAAAAGTCTTTTTTTTTTGTCTTTGTCTAAAACATTATGATGATCTTTGTAAATATTATTTATTTATTTTTTTAATCTGTTGACACCCATGGCAATACAATGTTCAGGTACACTATAAAAGAATGTTGATGAAAGGTAAATTCCATTAATAGACATCTCCTTTGGCTTCTCTGCATTTACTTAGTTTATTCACATTTATGATACAGGTTTTCATATGGTGTTGTGCTTTAGCCTGCTTAAGATTCAATTATGTAATTCTGATTATGTAATCTTCAGCAGATGTTTTGTTTGCATAACAAGAGGGCTTGTATTTCTTGCCACTGGAGTATTTTTTTTTTACCTCAGTTGTTTGCTTTTTGAGGGTTCAGACCTGGCTTTTTGTCCAATTTTCTTTTGTATTTCCCCTGTAAAGCATTTTTGTTACAGCATCTCTGTAAAAAGCACTGTACAAATAGGGGAACAGGAGTGGAGCTAGAGCTGAACCAACTGTAAAGATGAAAGAGATGATCTGGAGTGTATGTATGGTAAAGGGGAGCATGTTGAGTGTGTTCAGAGCAGTCACTCTCTCTTTCTCCTGGTTTCCTGTCAGACTAAAGACGTCACTAAAGCCATGGCAGAGGGTCGATATGAGGATGCCATCAAGCTCAGGGGAAAGTAGGTCACCCATTTTTACCCTCTTCTGTGAATGTTCATCCATCCATTAATCACTCCATCTCCATATTTCAAGTACTCATCTCTTTGTCTACATCCATTAATTTCTTAAATACAGTTATCATATTTAGTAATTAGTTGCAAGCCCAGACGATGGGGATCTTCCCTATGATGTGATGTTCTGCTAGGTCTGTACTGCAGCCATCTTCACTTCCTGTATGTTTCAGGGGAATTTTGCCTTCAATCTTGTGTTCAGCAAGTGAACACACACGTTCAGTTGGATTCAAGTAGGCTGACAAACTTAGCCAGTCATGAAAATTCCAATTTTTGGTCCTGAAGGTCCCTGGTTGCTTTAGCAGTGTGTTTGGCGTCATTGTCCTGCTACAACGTACAGCGTTGTCAGATGAGTTTTGAGGCCTTTGGTTGGATCTGTGCAGATAAGATGTTTCTGTACACTTCACAATTAATCCTGCTGCTGCTGTCAGCAGTCACATCATCAAGAGAAGTGAGGCAGTTCCAGTGGCCACCATATACACCTAAGCCATAATACTGCCTCCACCATGTTTCAAAGATGAGCGGATGTAAATAACCTTACATTAAAGCTGACAATCTGCACTTCAAACCTTTTTGAATTTCATATTCATATTCCTTTTTTAATTTCAAATTCAGTGGACTTCAGAGCTAAAACAACAAAAATTGTGTCACTGTCCAAATACTTACTCGCCGCAATGAATATGTAAATGAGTTTGAGAAAATTGCTATATTAATAAAATTCATTACTATAATGCTTTTCCTTTGTCTTCTGTCTGCTGATGTTTTCTTACCTAGGAGCTTTCAAAATAACTGGGACACCTACAAGATGTTGGCTCACGTTCACCTTCCAGAGACAAAGGTGAGGAACTCTGTCACGGGTTTCCCATAGGAAAATGGGTAGTCTTTCCTTATTAGGGGGAAGGTGGAGTTTTTTATTGGTTCTCACTGCAGCTGACATTTCAAACTAATCCCCAATGCTATTAATACAAACATTTATTAAACACAAACTATTAGAAAAATAGTAACATTTTCAATAATTTCTCTCTCTCTCTCTGCCTCTCTCACACCCACACACACACACACAGTGTGTCAATTTGTGCTTTGGTAGGTCCACATTTTATGATGCAGCTCTCCGAAATTAGCTGACTAACGTTGCATGCCACTAGAAATATCTCCACTTCAGATTGTTCAGTTATTGATCGGAATCACAACAAATCCAGATTACGGTCTCTTGTAAAACTAACTAAAAAACGAATAACTTTTTCAATGGATGTTTTTTTTCCAGTTTTGTGTCATATAGAATTGTGTATAAATATGTATTTGTATTCATATGGTATATTTGTAATGAATTGCTGTAACTTTTTGCGTGTTACATTGCTTGCTATGATTTTGCAAAACAGCTACTTGATTAAAGAGCAAAGCTCATTTTGCAGTAATCTGGAGATATGAGAAATGTAGTGCAAGTTCAATTCCAGTGCCGTTATTTTATTGTCCACCCGTGAGCATGTGTTCACCCTGAGAAAGTTGGCATTTACTGCTGCGCACATGGAAGCATGTGCCAATATCAGAGACGAGCATATTTGTCAAAACCATCTGAGCAGGTGCGTTAGTGTGAATGGGGCCCAATATGAATGTAGGCGTACTTCAGTCTAGAATCTACAGTGAGAAGGTATTCCAACACAGAATTACATTCACCTTCTCATCAGCATCTCTCTCTCTCTCTCTATTCAATTCAATTCAATTTGCTTTATTGGCATGAAATGCATACAGTAAACATTGCCAAAGCATTACATAAAAAACACACACACACAAATACAGCAATTCCAAATAGAAGGAGAAAAAAGAGAAACAAAAAAGCAATAGACTATTGAGAGGATTTAATTAACTGTAATTATATTTACAAGTTGAACTCTCTCTCCCTTATCTCTCTCTCTCTCCGTCTCTCTCTCCCTCCCTCCACCAGAGCAACATCAACATTGGCATCTTGAACGTCGGGGCGCCCTGCGCTGGCATGAATGCCGCGGTGCGCTCGGCCGTCAGGATCGGCATCATCCAGGGCCACCAGATGTTCGCAGTGCATGATGGGTTCGACGGGCTGGCTCACGGAATGGTGCGTGTGCACTGGCGTAGCCTCTCCAGCATGCTCGGCGTCACATTCATCACCATTCATCAAAACGCTTTTTTATCAGTAGAACTTGTCAGGGGTTGTCGGGTGATGCATCAGGCTAAAGTACAGGTTCTCAGTGCAGTGACACGGGATACTTGTTTAGTGTTTGTACTCACAGTGCCGTACAGTGAATACAGAAAGTATTCACCCCCCCACCCCTTCACTCCTTTACTCTTTAAATTTTGTATGCATTGATATATTTTTATCTTTCACAAACAACAATAAATTCAGCACATTTATGATGCAAATTATATTCAATAACATGTAAAAAATGAAAGGCTTACATTTCTCATTACAGTATAAATGTTCCCCCCACCAGAGTCAATGGGCCTCACTCACGAAACGTGTACAATCACATTTGATTGTAAACTGCGTGTAAGAACGTTTCCAAGAACATTTCGGCATTCATCATTTTTTTATCTGTATTTCTTTATGGCTGTTTTCCTTATGCAAGTCACATGACCAGGGTTGCGCATAAAAATGACAAAAAGCCAGCATTCATGATCTCATACACCTGGGATATGCACATAAACAAAGTTCAACACCCGCGTCATGAATCTCATATAGTTTTCTCGTGTGAACATTTTTAAGAACAAAAGTAAGAATAATTTAAGAAAAAGTTTTGTGAATGAGGCCCAATATTTTGTAGATGGGTTGTTGACAGCCATTACAACTCTTTTCAGGTGCATCTATGTGAGCTTTGCAAATTGTGATTCGGAAAAACATGCAAATTTGCTCCAAATCTGCGTCGTTGGACGGAATGTTGGTGGACGGCAATTTTCAGGACGTACCACAGATTTTCATATGAACCAGCACAGGATCAGGAACTTTTCCTGACTGAAAGGATTTGCCTTTATATGGTTCAATTCTTCTTGTCATTTGTGGCACCGGCCTTTCCAACACCATGCATACAGTTAGGATAGTGTTACTTGGATGATGGGGTGTGTCTTGTTTGTGCCAAACGTACCGCTTTGCTTTCAAGCCCAGGAGCTCAGTCTTCTTCCAGAAGGTCTCGGGTGTCACATGACTTCTGGCAAACTCCAGGCATGGCTTCACATGAGTCTTTCTCAGAAATGGCGTCCGCCTCACCGTTCTCCCGAAGAGGCTAAGTTTGTGAAGTGCTGAAGAGATTGCCGATCTCCTTTCTCCCATTTCATCCAATGAGCTCTGCAACACTGTTCGTGGTGTAGCTGGTCACCTCGTGGTCACTTCGTTGACCACTGCCTTCCTTATTTGGTGGCCCAGCTGGTACTGTAACACTGCCTAATCTAGTGTAGTGTTTGGGTTGTACCATATTTTTCCAATGGGCTTTATTGCAATCCTAAGAAAAAAAAATGGTCCAATGTTTTGCCATTTTATGACCTTCCCCATCTTTTTGCCTCCAAACACCTTAATCACAAAGTTCCGTGACCGGTTCCTTGGTCTTCAGGACAGCCTGGCCGATCTGCAGTTTCAGTGATGAGACCTTGCAAAGTCAGTGACAATTCTGCTGTTACCGTGTAGTTGAACATTAGTGGATTCAAGATCAACACAGGTGATACTCGTCCACGTATTATGTGTAATCCATTAAGAAAATTGGATACACCTGTGTGGCCCAGTGCTGGGGTGGTCACCATGACACATGAAAGAAAATTTCTTAGCTGACCTCATTTTATTACCTACTTGAGTATAAACCCCAAAATAATTAATGAAACATTAATATTATAATTGCATTGGCACAATATCTAGTGACTAAAAGTTTCTTTTTCTCACTTTCCTGCTTTCCTTTTGTGTTTGGTCACGGTGGGTGTAACTGGTTAGAACTTAATTTCTTACGCATGCAAACAAATTTCCGAAAGGTGTTGGGGGAAAACAAAAATCTTTTTATTGAATCTGTTTATTGTGATCCACAGCAGTCTCACACAGACACAGAGGGCTACCCCTGTGTCTCTCTTCCTGGCCAAATTTAGATTGTTAATGCAAGGATGGTAAATAAATCAAGTAGGAGTTTTACATTTAAATATAATTTTGAAAATATCCAAATACTTGATCTCATTTTACATTATAGAGGGTTACTTATGTAGGGGAAAAATCATCTTTAAAAATATTTGAATCTGACTTTACAGCATAGCAAAAATGAGAAATAATCAATGGGGGTGAAAACATTCTGATGGCACTGTTTATGAAAATTATCAGATAGAGTACTTTGAAGGGTTTTAGATCCATCAAATGCAACATTGTGTTTGAAAATACTTCAAATACCCCAAGTGTATTTCAAGTGCATGCTAACAGATAGTATATTTGACACAGCAGTGGTAAACTAAGGCCACTCCCACCCTTCTCTATCTCCAGATTGAGCCCATTAACTGGGGTGGTGTCGGAGGCTGGACAGGGAAAGGAGGCTCAATGCTCGGCACTAAAAGGTAAAACCCTGTGCATTCTGGGAGTATGAGTCTTTAACTAACAGCAACAGTAAAACAGTCGCTTTCCTTGCCTGACGGCATTGCTGCTTCTCCACAGTATTTACCACCTAACCTACAACAGAAGAGCCATACACACATTTTTAGTACACAGTGACAATACAGTTGATTGTTCTAACATTTTTGTAACAACAAGCTTCCATCAAAAAGTGCAGAATTTATCTTTGTGTACTCTGAGAAACTACAGGCTGTTGAATGGCATGTGTGATAAACATGCAAACTAAAAAATCTGTTGAAATAGTGGGTGCAGTTTGAAGCTCACACATTATTAATCCTGAATCTATTACTATCACATCTGTGTGCGTGTGTGTGTGTGTGTGTGTGTGCATGTGTGTGTGTAAAGAGTACTTCCTGGAGACATGGTGGAGGACATCAGCCTGAACATTGCTAAATTCAACCTCCATGGGCTGCTCATCATTGGAGGCTTTGAGGTAAGAGGCCCAGGAAAGCAGAGACACTACCACATCAAAATGCTTTGCTTTTAACAGTGACTATCATCCCAATTACAGTTTATTTCTTTTAGTTCTCAGGCCCAAATTGCTACTAATTCATCTCTTTTTTGTCCATAATTACAAACCCTACTGCAAAAAAGACGCATTAATCGCAAGAAATAAAGGTGCGCTTTAATACACTCTCCCTCTGTCTTTAATTGACATTCAGTTTGATTTAAGAGATTTTTGATGGGACAGTATGAGCATGTAGCCAAAGCTTAAGACACAACCAGCAAAAAACAAATACAAAAAAACTAAAACATTTTTTGTTCAGTTTTGTTCAGTCCTGCTTACCACATTAATAACTATGCTGCGCATACTTTCTCCCTCTTTCTTCTCCATCTCGCCACCATTCTTTATAACCTCCCTCTCTCCCTCTCTCCCCTCATCTCCCTCTCTCCCTCTCGTCCTTCTCTCCCCTCCTCTCTCTCTCTCTCAGGCATTTGCTGGTGGGCTGGAGATAGTGAAGGCCAGGGAGAAGTATGAAGAGCTGTGTATCCCCATGGTTATAATCCCCGCCACTGTCTCCAACAACGTGCCCGGATCTGACTTCAGCATCGGCGCAGACACCGCCCTCAACACCATTACCACAGTCAGTGCCTTAACACACAAACACACCGCCCTCAACATCATTACCACAGTCAGTGCCTTAACACACACACACCGCCCTCAACACCATTACCACAGTCAGTGCCTTAACACACAAACACACCGCCCTCAACATCATTACCACAGTCAGTGCCTTAACACACACACACACCGCCCTCAACACCATTACCACAGTCAGTGCCTTAACACACAAACACACCGCCCTCAACACCATTACCACAGTCAGTGCCTTAACACACACACACACACACACACCGCCTCAACACCATTACCACAGTCAGTGCCTTAACACACACACACACACACACACCGCCTCAACACCATTACCACAGTCAGTGCCTTAACACACACACACACCGCCCTCAACACCATTACCACAGTCAGTGCCTTAACACACACACACACCGCCCTCAACCCCATTACCACAGTCAGTGCCTTAACACACACACACACCGCCCTCAACCCCATTACCACAGTCAGTGCCTTAACACACACACGCACACACTGCCCTCAACACCATTACCACAGTCAGTGCCTTAACCAACCACCACACAACACACGCCTCAACACCATTACCACAGTCAGTGCCTTAACACACACACGCACACACTGCCCTCAACACCATTACCACAGTCAGTGCCTTAACACACACACACACACACACCGCCCTCAACACCATTACCACAGTCAGTGCCTTAACACACACACACACACACCGCCCTCAACACCATTACCACAGTCAGTGCCTTAACACACAAACACACCGCCCTCAACATCATTACCACAGTCAGTACCATAACACACACACCGCCCTAAACACCATTACTGCAGTCAGTAACCCTAACCCTAACCCTAACCATAACACAAACACACGCATGCACACACACACACCACACACACGTGAACTCCTTACTAACTCCTAACAGTGTCTCCCTGACCCGTAACTCTTCTTTACTGTTCCCCACCGTCGCCGCCCCTCCCCCATTCAGACCTGTGACCGGATCAAACAGTCGGCTGCAGGCACCAAGCGCCGTGTGTTCATCGTCGAGACCATGGGTGGGTACTGTGGTTACCTGGCAACTATGGCTGGCCTGTCCTCAGGGGCCGATGCTGCCTACATCTTTGAAGATCCCTTCACCATTCATGACCTGGAGGTGAGTAGAGCAACCCCCATAAAAACACAGCCATAGCGCCAGACTCGTTCCCCACACACTTAAAACTGCTAATCACAGAGCTACACCCACACCCCACACATTCAAACTGCTAATCACGTAGCTACACCCATACCCCACACATTCAAACTGCTAATCACACAGCTACACCCACACATTCAAACTGCTAATCACATAGCTACACCCATACCCCACACATTCAAACTGCTAATCACATAGCTACACCCATACCCCACACATTCAAACTGCTAATCACATAGCTACACCCATACCCCACATTCAACTGCAACACTAGCTACACCCATCCACACATTCAACGCTATCACAAGCTACACCCATACCCCACACATTCAAACTGCTAATCACATAGCTACACCCACATCCCACACATTCAAACTGCTAATCACATAGCTACACCCATACCCCACACATTCAAACTGCTAATCACATAGCTACACCCACACCCCACACATTCAAACTGCTAATCACATAGCTACACCCACATCCCACACATTCAAACTGCTAATCACATAGCTACACCCATACCCCACACATTCAAACTGCTAATCACATAGCTACACCCATACCCCACACATTCAAACTGCTAATCACATAGCTACACCCACACCCCACACATTCAAACTGCTAATCACATAGCTACACCCACACCCCACACATTCAAAATGCTATTCACATAGCTATTATTATGCAACTATTTTATACATCCCAATACAATGTCACTGGCTGAAGCAGAAATAAGTATAAACTGGAGCTAACCACCTGGTTAGTCAATAGAATCTATGGTACAAAAGCAGTTCTTGGCATCAGTAAATCTCAAGTCACATGACCAGCGGCCTACGCATCACTTACACTGCTACTGCCCCCAGTCTCTGTGTAGCAGGCACTGGTATAAGAGCTACACAGCACCTGTGCACCCAGAATGTCTGACCTGGCATTGATGGGCCGTTGTTTGCAGATGAACGTGGTGCACTTAGTGGAGAAGATGAAGACCACAGTGAAAAGAGGCTTGATTCTCAGGTGCGTTTCCGTAGAAACATCCAGGGCGGCTTTGAGCAACTTCCTGCTTGCCCCTTGCATACACTAGTGTAAGCAAATAGATGTTACAGCTGTGGTTCCCAGTTCTGCCCCCTTCCACGTTGACATGGAATTTTTATTCCCCATGGCATGCATACTTATTTCTGACAGAATGCTAATGGATTCCGATTTCCATCCTGCAAGACACAGATAATTAATGAACAGAATGATGCCCATATGAGTTTCACCTTAATGCCAGGAAAGTGTGGGGTTCCCACACAAGGGTAAACCCTTGAGAGAATTAGCTTCTGAAAGTGAAATGTGGCTGGGGAAAAAGTTATGCACAGTGTTTCCATTTGTGGGACACTTGGGCTCAGCTTTGTGTAAACACATATCAAAATTTGGTTGCTTTGTTCAATCCACTTTATTCTGGGGTTGTAGATGTCCTGTGGTACTACTGGGAAATTAAATCTGGTTTCAGAAGTACATTTAATCACTACAAAATAAAGAAAATACAAAATGATGTTTTGATGTTTTCCAGAATACATGTATGTGCTGTATGCTTACTGAGTGAGATTCCCATAGGATCAGGGTATTTAGTCATTTTGATACAAGCTATTTTTTTCATGCTTTGTACCATGTATATACTTTTTGTTTTGTAAGTCAATGGATTTATTTAAGACATTTGAAAACAGGTGGAAGTTCTTACAAAAAATCATGGGTTTTAAAGAGTTTTTAAAAGCCATAATTCTGAAGAATCTTTTTCATCCCACTTGAGTTAAAATCCTTTGCCTTCACAGGGGAATAAGATTTTCTCTTTTAAATTATGCTGACGTTGCAGTGGCATTTTTGTGAAATGTTTGGTTATGTGTGAATGTAAGGTTGACTCTACCATCTAGTGGTCAAATTTAAACATTATATGCCTACAATAAAAGTCTCACTCCTAATGTGTGAAGACCTGAAGTTATGAGCAAGCATCATCTAGCTGTATGAAACTGGATAGACCTTCATTTGCTTTGTAGCTGCTATACTTTCTCAGTTGAAGTGAAGCTAGAAATCTACATAGCTGGCAGTTTTACTGAAATGTTGTGCAGCCAGCTAGCAAATTTATTTTGGGGTGGTCAAAAGCTGACAAGCTGGCTTGCTAGTCAGTTGCTATCATGAAACTATTTACTAGCTAGGTAGCTATCCAGCTGCGTATGAAATAGACAGAAGGAAAACAATATGATGTTGCATTCACACGTTAAATAATTAACAAAATACCTATGTTAGTACTTAGCAGGGGAGCAACAGCTCACAACCTGAGCAGGTGCTGTGATGGTGACTTCAGAGCCACGCCTCTGTTCTGAAGCCTCAGAATTCGCTAGTTTGCAGGCTGGTCTGTTCTCTGACCAATCACAACTCCTCTCTCCCTGCAGGAACGAGAGATGCAATCTCAACTACACCACCGACTTCATCTTCAACCTGTACTCGGAGGAGGGGAAGGGCATCTTCGACTGCCGCAAGAACGTTCTGGGACACATGCAGCAGGTCTGTGTGAAGCCAGATTCACGCTGCACGGAGGGGCCCTTGTGAAACAGATCCCAATTTCAGGCATTCTGACAGATGTGACCTCTCTCCTTCTCCACAGGGTGGAACCCCGACTCCGTTCGACAGGAATTTTGGCACGAAAATGGGGGCCAAGTCTGTCCTCTGGCTGACTGAGAAACTGAAGGAGTGCTACAGACACGGTGAGCATGCAGGAAAGGGGGCTACACAAAATGGCTGCCTGTATTTCTTGCTTTCTTTCATGGTCTCCAAATGCACCATTATCAAATGGTAGGCTGCAGACTCTGAAGCTGAGCTGGGGGTTATACGGCCAAAATATCATATGATATTTTTCATATTATTGACGGTATGTAACGTGATTCGATTTTCCGATGCAAATTACAGGAGAAGTAAACTGAAAGTGACTGTAAAAAAAAAAAAGAGTCAATCAAAACAGTAATCAATTTCATTGTTTTTATTCGGAGCATGAACACTGAACGCTGTGAAATGTTCAATAACTTTCACAAATTCGCTAGCAAACAAAAAGCTCTATGTGCACCCTGCAAATGTTAAGCTAATATACAAAATATTCAAGCATATTTTTTTCCCCAAGCTTCAAGGTTTGTAATTAAATAAAAAAATATATATATACTTCTAGGTAAGACTGGGTGATATACCAGGCCTATAATTATAAAATGTTCTAAGCGTGTATGTATTAACAATCAGTGCTGCCACATGGCGTATCTGCATTGTTTTGTCTTCTTTTCCTTAATCATACCTCGGCGTAAACTCCATTTTGTGTTTCCGCAAACATTACATTACATTACATTTACATTACATTACATTTACATTACACTACATTTACATTACACTACATTTACATTACATTACATGTACACAACATTACATTTACATTACATTACATTTATTTGGCAGACGCTTTTATCCAAAGCGACGTACAAAAAGTGCATTTCATGGTCATGGACAACTACAAAACACAGGTTCGATAGGATACAATACTTATTTTGTACAGCTATTTCTAGCCAAGAACACAGTTTAGTTCACGCAGCGAACACTATTCTGACCTAACCTCTGCAAAGCCAACTAGGCAGAAGAACAAGCTACAGTATTAGGACAAATACAAATTACCAAAAAGTGCTGGGATGGGGGAACATGTAACGAGTGTCATGAAAGGGGGGAGGGAGGGGTGGATTTAGAGTGAAATATACAGAGTGGTGGTAGTTAGTCCAGGTATAGTCTGAAGAGATGAGTCTTCAGACCACAGCGGAAGATGGGTAGTGAGGGAGAGGTTCGTGTTGCTTGTTTAGTCGTGTCATGTTTTTTTAATGAAATGGTGTGAGTTTCGTTCTGTTGACGATGGGAGTGTGAAACCACATACTGCTGTGATTTCCTGCCAGTAGCTATTGCCTATACCTAAAAATAAGGTAGGCCGTAGCACCCAGCCCTACTTTGAAGTGGTGTATAAGCATTATTACATTACAGGCATTTAGCAGACGCTCTTATCCAGAGCGACTTACACAACTTTTACATAGCATTTTACATTGTATCCACTTATACAGCTGGATATATACTGAAGCAATGCAGGTTAAGTACCTTGCTCAAGGGCACAACGGCAGTGTCCTACCCAGGAATCGAACCTGCGACCTTTCGGTTACAAGCCCAGTTCCTTACCCACTGTGCCACACTGCCGCCACAAGCATTATCATCAAGCTTGAAGATTCCAACCCTATAGAGATAAAATAGCCGCGAAACGTTGGCATGCTCCAGCCTGTGATGTTTCTTCCGATGCTTTATGAAACGTGTCACATTGTACAAAGCTGTGCTAATGACCCCTTTGAAACAATGGAATCGCTGCAGGTGGCCATAGGGCTGCTTTTGGATGCCACCTTGTGTACGTTCCGCACAGCAGCCATTGGAGCTGAAAGTCGCTGTTCGCTCTATAAGCAACAGCCTCGTTGGTGGCGGTGAACGCATAGCGCTTGTTCGCGGAAGGGACGGCGCATTCAGGCGATTGGCGTACGGCAGTACAGACAGAAACTGAAAGTACAGAGGCGAAGCTTTGCTACAGGCGAGAATTAATATGCGTATTAAGCGCTGTAGTGTCCGGATGGGATTCAGATCGGGCGTGTCCTAGCGGATACCCAATCCACAAAATACGGTCCTCACGGGAGCCAATGAGGATCCATGGATCAAATCGGGACATCGCTGCTGATTATATCTAATGATGATGACAATATGTATGACAATATATATCAGCATTCAGGGTGAGGGCAGTAGAAATGGCAGGATGTAGGTGAAGGATACACCTTGAATTTGTATCCAGGCAAGTTGTATTGCTGACACTCTCACTTGTGTCTCTATCTTTCTCAGTAGTGTTGAACACACATTCTCACTTGTGTCTCTATCTGTCTCAGTAGTGTTGAACACACATTCTCTCTTGTGTCTCTATCTTTCTCAGTAGTGTTGAACACAAATTCTCTCTTGTGTCTCTATCTTTCTCAGTAGTGTTGAACACACATTCTCTCTTGTGTCTCTATCTTTCTCAGTAGTGTTGAACACACATTCTCTCTTGTGTCTCTATCTTTCTCAGTAGTGTTGAACACACATTCTCTCTTGTGTCTCTATCTGTCTCAGTAGTATTGGACACATATTCTCATTTGTGTCTCTATCTTTCTCAGTAGTATTGGACACATATTCTCCCTTGTGTCTCTGTCTGTCTCAGTGGTATTTCTCACACATTCTCACTCTTGCAGGTCGCATTTTTGCCAACACACCAGATTCTGCGTGTGTTCTGGGAATGAAGAAGCGGGCGCTGATGTTCCAGCCCCTCGAAGAGCTCAAGGAACAGACCGACTTTGAGTGAGACCCTCCTGCCTTCCTGATTCTTTTCTCCACTTGTCTTGCATGTTCGTCTTCACGTTCTACCATCCCTTACAGCCGTCTGCGATAATTAGCACGTCGTGTTATGTAGAATCAGCACGGCTTTGATTCAGCCTAACATACAGCTTCTATGGGTCCTTGGTTTTGGGGGAGTGGGACCCTGAAAAGTTCCCTTTCCTGAGTAATGTTGATAAAAACTAAGCTGAAGAATGACAAGCACTATAGACATTGGAGCCCTAGAGCTATTTTTCACATTTAAAGAACAAAGCAGAACTGGACAAGACTGATAAAAAAATAAATTCTGAAGTTACCTAGTATACAGTTACTTTTGTATATGATTACCCTGGCTGTTGAGCACCAGTCTGTCCCTCTTTACCACAACAGCTCAGCTGGATTGGGTCTGGTGCTACTCCATTAATATTTGAAAGGTGCTTGTGGTGGTGGCAGGGGTATGTCTGGGACCCATGCTGCATACTGTAAGGACAATGGAGCCAGGGATCTGATGGACGGAGAAGGTCGGACAGAGTAGCAGTGTGTGTGTGTGTGTGTGTGTGTGTGTGTGTGTGAACTCAGTCATAGCGTTGGTCTCTGCTGTCCTCTCTCCCTCCAAAGGCACCGCATCCCCAAGATTCAGTGGTGGCTGAGACTCCGGCCCATCCTTAAGATCCTGGCCAAATACCAGATCCCCCTGGACACGTCAGAGAAGGCCGCCATGGAGCACATCATCAAGAAGAGAGGCTTAGTTTAAGGGCATTGGGGAGAGGGAGGGGAGGAGACTCACTGGCACGCACGTGCAAGCAGGCGCACGCACGCACGCACACACACACACACCACACACAACACACGCACAGCACACACACACACAACGATATGCACACACACTTCCTGCACATCTGCACCCACACACACGCACACACATGCACCACACACACACGCACCACACACAGTATGCGCACTCACGCCACACACTATACACTGATATGCACACACACTTCCCCTGCCGCTCTCACACACACACACACACTCCCCCTGCTTCACACACACACACACACACAGATATACACACACACTCCCCCTGCCTCTCACACACACACACATACACTGATATGCACACACACTTCCCCTGCCTCTCTCACACACACACACTCCCCTTGCCTCACACACACACAAATAGATATGCACACACACTTCCCCTGCCTCTCACACACACACACACTCCCCCTGCCTCACACACGCACACACGTGCGCACTCACACACACACATGCACGCACACACATACGCACACACACACAGATATGCGCACTCACTCCCCCTGCCTCTCACACACATATACACTGATATGCACACACACTCCCCTGGCCTCACACACACACAAATAGATATGCACACACACTCTCCCTGCCTCTCACACACACACACCTATGCACACACACTCTCCCTGCGTCTCTCTCTCTCACACACACACACACACACACACACACACACACTCCCTCACAACATTTGGGGCAGAGTACAAAAAATGTAGGCTCAATGTTTTCACTGTGGGCCCTTTGATGAGGTTGTGGCCTCTATTCTTTGCACTCGCGCATTAAAAACAGTGTCTTAAAGACTGAGCATCCTTTGTGTGTTCAAAAACCCATGGAATTGCCACCCGTTTTCCAAGAACTCCATTATCTCCAAAACTATATACAGTACAGGCATGGTTGAAAGCTCCGTCGTACAAAAATGACCAAATTCCCTGACCTTATGGGAGTCTCACTCAGTAAGCATACAGGACACACAAAACAAAAAATAATCCAAAGATTTTTTTTTGTATTGTCTTTATTCTATGGTGATTACGTGTACTTCAGACACTGGCTCAAACCAGATTTATTTTTCCAGTAGTACCCCTGGACGTCTACAACACCAGGGCAAAGGCTTGAACAAAGCGGTGAAATTTGATGTGTTTTCCCAAAGATGAGCCCGAATGGTAGTGCCCGGAACCTCATACACAACATACTCTTTATTTACCCATTCTCTCTTTTTGGCTAAGCCCTGTATTTAATTTTTTTTGAAAGGTTTCATTTTGGAAAGATTTGATGCACAAAACCTATTCATAATGGTCACTTATCACACATATTAAAATTCAATTTGAAACAGTCAAACTGCTTGGTTTTCCCTTGCTGTGCCCTCTAACCCAGTGGTTCTCAAACTCGGTCCTGGGGGACCCCTGCGTATGCTGGTTTTCATTCCAACCTCAGCTGTTAACTTTTCTTAATTAGGTGCTTTTCATGTTTTAGAGCTGGGGTTCCAGAAAGGGCCAGTGTGGGTGGACACACCCGATTCTACTAATCAATCACTAGTCACTGCTAAGCACCTTGATCAGTAGAATCAGGATCAGGTGTGTGCACCCACACTGGCCCTTTCTGGATAAGACTGGGGACCTCAGCTCTAAAACATGAAAAGCACCTAATTAAGAAAAATTAACAGCTTGTTAAAATTCTGCTCTATCCTACTTGCGCTCAACTGTCAGGAGAAAGCGGGGGAGGGGGAACCACCTGTAAGCAGCCCACGAATTTGCATATGCAAACGGCAGCTGTGTGAAATGAGGCAGGGTCGCAGGCACTACCAAAGACTGTGACAGGGCCTTTTACACACAGGTGCCCATTCTTGAAGCACCATATTTACTGAACATACTACTGCAGCAACTAATGCTCATGCCCACAGACAGAGAAAGACCATGCCGCAGAATCTTACGCCATCAAAACATTAGAAATCGGAGATGCCGGAGAGCTTGAATTTCCCCAATTGTGCAAGACATTTAGCCAAATTTGTGTGTGGTTTATAGGTGCACACATAGCATCATACCCAAAGGCTAGATTGCTTACAACAGATAACAAAATATCAAGGCTATCCCAAAGACAAATTTGGCAATTTAAGACAGGGAAGCAAGTTTTTTTATTTGCTTGCAGCCTGCAGGAATGTTGCTCAAATGTTCTTGACTGCAAGCATAAATAAACATGGCAGCTGCAATTATTTTAGGATGAGAATAGTATGCATTAACAAATTTATTAAATGAGTACATGTGTAACCTTACACGTAGCATCGCAGATCACCTGGATGTTGAGGGAGTGGGCTCCTTCACAGGAAACATATGTAAGAGCGTTCTCTGCTGGAGCGCGCAGTTGCACATGCATGCTATCGATGTCACCAGCTGATGTCACCGAGACCCCCAGGGAATCCAAGGTTCACCACAGACTCCTGCATATAACCCATTCATGGCTGGCAGGTGTTACGGAGAACTGAGTGCATTCATTGGCAAGCCAGACTAGGCTGGAGGTAACTGCATGTACGGCTGAAATTATATGGCAGGTTGGGATATGCCTCCAATTGAATTTAGCGGGTGTAATAAAATATCTTATCAATAAAAAGTGGCACAGCTGTGACTTTGACAGCAACGGGGAGTGCACTGGGACAGCAGGCGTTCCTCTCCAGCTCATCTGCCTGGAGAGGACAGATATTTGTGCAGCATTCCGCTTCGCTGAGGGACAGGTACGCGGTCATTGGCCGATGGACCCTCATCTCTGTTCTGTCCCAATCCTTTGTCCAATCAGGTACTCCATGTGGCTGAACAAATAAAGATCACATGAGTGAATGCAACAATATTTAACAAATGAAAAGCTCAACAAGTGATGTTTTTTCAGCGTTCCTGTTCTTCTATCACAAAAGTTGTTTAACAAAAGTTCAAATAATTCATCTGTGTGAACTTTATAGAGATTTCACTGGGTCTTGACACCCTCAACCTCAGAAATCTGTTCAAATACTTGTGTATTGCCACGAGTAATCAAATAATTAGCCAATTTTATTCACCATTACTTTGATTATCTAATTCAGTTCAATATTATGACCAGCAATTATGTTGTATTGTTTATTATAGTGTATTTTTTAAATACACAATAATAATATTTCACGTTGTAATCTTGATATTTTAATGCATGGTTGTGCATGCTTGTGTGTGCAACAGACAGGAGGGTGTATGCGTGTTGCGCACTCGTTTGTGTAGGCACATTACTCTGACAATATTGCGCCCTTAAAATAACAATAAAACAACAGTAACATGACTTAAAACCAGACTTTTGTTAGTGTTAGAGCAAACGCTTTCATCTGCATCAAAATAATCAACCATGCGCTGGACCACATGTGACTAGCCTAATTAAGTTCATTTGACATTTAAGCAGCTTGGGTGCTGCACGGCGGAAATTACAATTGCGTCGGTCTGAAACAAGCAAAGACTCATATTTGCCCAACCGCCGCTGAGCGCCGAGTGTAAGACAGCCCTGTATTAATTACACTTGATTGATAGATGAAGTAATTCATGAACTTTTACATTTCTCTTATAATAAGATGCCCTCTTTAACATACCCCCTCTGTAGTCCGATGTGAAGACTGTTTCAGAATGTTTCCTGTCTCTCGCTGAATAAAAGGCTACTGCTTTGTTCTGCTTCACATTTCAGCCTGTCTGAAATATTTTTCCACAACGAAATTAATATGAAATGCAGAAAACAATAGATTTTTGTTGTTTAAACATGACATTTACATGTATTAGGCTTCTACTTATAAGACAGAATTTTTCCCCGCCCCCGTTTTACTGTTTGGCAAATGAAAATCGGAAAAAGGAAATGCGCAGTTTGCGAGACTCGAACGGAAAACTGTTTGCCACGGTGTGCAGTACACGGATCATCGACCCATTCGTTTCGTGTGTAACCACCGGAATCCTTAGAAGCCGGTGAAACGTAAGTATTCAATATAAAACCGAATCAAGGCAAATGGAAAGATTAAATCAATTGACGGGGAAAGGTAAAAGGATGCTCAAGCAGAAAGCAAGCCGAAAAAAAAGGAGAGCTAACATTGTAGAAACCTTTACTCAGCCTGAGTAAATGCTAACGCATTCATCTATTCAAAGGAAATGACTTGTGCGTTTAGCATATTGTGTCTCGCAATCTTACATTGTTTTAGAAAAGCAGTTATTTTTAGACAAACAGTAGACTAAGTGAAAACGCCATGTAATGCGCTTATTGAGGTTTTTCTGCACATACTAATGTTAATCAATGAAACACATTTCCAGTGGTAACCTGTGACCAGCCACACCCTCAGATTATGAAGCATGAGGTTGTATTTACGAAAAACGATTGAGGCACAATCAGCTTCATAATTTACCATGAAGTGAGTGGTGGTAACGTTCAAATCCTCAAGGAAAGCTGTTTTTGTTTTTTCTTAACACCCCGGTAAGCATTGACAAAACAACTGACCAATCTGATGTAGGCCTATGCTTAATAGTGTACACATGCATGCGATCAGGTGGCTGTTTCTTTTCCATTAATCACTTGGAGCATCCAGAAGATGATGTTATGTCAATGCAGCAAGGAAACTAGCTGAACACTTAACATTGCATACGTTAACTTAAAATGTCAAACACGCTGATGAGTACAATGAATTTATTTAACAAATATTAAACACCATTTAAAATGCGTAAGGTCTCCCAGAAAGGATTCTACATGTAGATGGTTTTCAACATCTAGTGTCCCTAATCTCCAAAACTGCAGTCCTCTCCATGACCTCCCTGGGTACCAACCCTATCCTTTTCTCTTTAGATGGAATTCTGTAAGCATGTTGTTTGTTGTAGAAACGGTTACATTTATACAGATGGGGATATCACGTTTTTTTGGTCATTTGGAAACAGATTCCGCTAAAATTGACACACAAAACCATACGGATCTTTCAGGGACAGACGACTGCTTAGGACAGACGACTACTTAAAATGATGTATGATTTGATTTACTGTATTGTAAATAAAAATAATGTCTTGTATCCAAAAATTACTTCCGTAAGAGATTTTTACTGAACTCGCTTAAAAAAAGTTTTTTAAAGAAATGTTTCGAATTGGTCCTTTCATTTGACACTTGGTAGAGGACTGAATTGCACGTGTACAATCCTGAAATGGCTACTGTAGCAGCAGTGTACATTTACGATGCATTTATACTGACCCTTCCCTACTTTGTATAATTTGAGGAGGTGAATATGAACAGTCTTCCCATCCAAAAAAATCTATATTTAAACAAATATAGGGTAGCTTTCTAGGATTGCTAGCCAGGCAAAAGTGCAGACACCTCCCCTGCAGAGTTCAACCGAGCAAGGTTGTTAGCCTGTTGTCAGTAAACTGTTAATTTACCAATTGATTGGATTTGTTCAATTCAGACCTTACGTATATTAACTCAACTTTAACTTTAGGCTACGTGGTGACATGTCACATCGACTGGTACAGCTGTTTGGATCAAACAGACATTAGGCGGGAACCAGAAAATAATGTCCAGTTTTGTGATAGATTTTCACCGATATAGGTAGGCCACAAAAAACATAAATATAACCAATACATTAATTGAGTACTGCTTGCATCATACAACATGAAATTGTCTTGAATTGCCTTACTTTGTGTTAATGTTTAATGCTGTTAAGACTGTTAGGTGTACCCTGCGTCCTGTTAGTTTTTACCCCAAACTCGGGTCAGGTTGCTAGTGAATGGTGTGTCCAAGAAATTTCATTGTCATGCATAATCATAGCCAATGGATGTAGGTTGTTTGTATAAAAAAATATTAATCTATCTCTAGTAATATATGAGCCAAATTAAAAACCCTTAGTTATTTCCCCGCTCTCCCCTACTATAATGTACTAACATACCTACTATATAATAATGATATTATAATAATCAAGTATATCGTAGTGTGTTCTGTAAAATTAATTCTCTCAGATGAATTTGTAACTGACCATGTAGGGTAATTTACGTTTTGTAAGATGATGAACAGTTTCCAAAAGAAAAAGAAATCAGCTGAAATGTTCTCGGATGTTACATATAAAAGGCAACTTGACAGCCATTCTTCAGACAAACTTACGAATCTGTGCTGTGGAACCCCCACTTTCGTTACATTCCAGAATTCAGTTTTTATCATCAGTCAGGCTTCATGTCGCGAAGCACCGTTTACGAACAGATTAACAGGCTGTCATACAGTCATCCAACACTTCGTATTCATTGCTTTATTTCCAATCTAATGTGCTGGACTACAGAACCAGAGCAACAAAAATTGTATTAGTGTCGCAATACGTTTACATTTAACTGTGTTATAATATAATATAATATATTATAATAATAACAGTCAGTCAGTGTGTGAAAAACTGGCTCACTATTCTCTGGCCCATGAAAATCTAATGATTTATGTGGATCACAGGCTTATCTTTGACTTGTGCCAAAGGAAACATTTTTCCAGCTTAGGTGAGGGTGGGTTTGGTTCTCGTGGGACTAAATGTTATCTGATAGGTTTAATGAACACTGTTAGTGTTGAATTTACACTGGAGCTTTTTCTGTGTATAGTGCAGTAGATGTGAAAAGTCTTCAGTAATGTTTCAGCTGAAATTCCTATAGACCAATGTACATTCTGTCCTCATTCAATGCAGTAGTTATGTTTTATTTTCACTTTTCTTAAGCAAAGATCACATTAACAGTATCTCTAGCTGTCGCATTAAACGCTTGGGAGTGTCACTGAAGTGCTCACACTCAAGCCCCACAATTTATATAGTACAGCATTTGAACAGAAGTGCTGCTACAAGTGAACAACTGAGACAGAAACGGGGGCACAGGAAGTAAAACAAAACCAGTGACTGGCAGCACGCTCACCACAAGTCTGCAAGCCTGCACGCTCTGTCACATGGGAATGTTTAAGCAAATAGTAGCTCAAAGATGATTGGCTGCTCTGATTGAAATCTTGACTATGTCAGACCTGGAGCCGAATCAAACCAGTTTGTTTTGATCGATGATTGTGGCAAAATGTCATGTTTACCAGCTTTAATGAGTCACATTGGACAACAGAAGCGCCCAAGCAATTAATAAAACCTGAGACAAATGAGTGCGGGACCTTTAAAGCTGAAAATATATTTGCAAACAAATATAAACCTAACCAAAATTTTTTTTGGCAGAGAAACAGTGAAAAAGGAAGAAGACATGAACAATTACAAGTTCTTTTCCCGAAAAGCTCTTCCTCAATTTTGGCATAGTTCCTGTAAAGGTCGTAGCTTACCATCATCACTAAAACAAGGTCTTTACCGCAGAGGACACTTCTACAAAAAAGTTAAATAAACTTGCAATTTAGTCTACGCCCAGCAACTACACTTTAAATAATTAAAGGATCCCTGTTTTTCCGGACTAATTCCATCATACTGATTGGTGTTGGTAATAATCTTGTCACACCTTTGTGGAGCTTTGTTCCCCCTGAGAACTGCTCCACTCTGCTTTACAGTGCAGTCTAATCGGGCCACCTTAGACTGCCAAAAGGTCTGACAAAATTATTAATACTGATCAGTATGTTGGAATTTTGAAGGAAAAATGGGTTCAAGTCGGGAAAAGAACCCCCTTTGAAAAACAATATTTAATTTCAAGGGATTTATCCTGGTTGTAAATAGAGTAAATGTTAAAGTGAATCCCTGAATGAATTTAAACAATCAAACAGCTTACGTAAAATTTCAGCAATGGGTGAATTTGCTGAAATTTCAGCAATGGTTGAATTTGCTGAGATTTCAGCAATGGATCTATTTACACAGCTGGATATACACCTACCGGCCACTTTATTGTGAAAAAATTATTAGAAATTTCTAATCAGTCAATCATGTGGCAGCAACTCAGTACATTTAGGCATTGTCAAGATGATCTGTTGAAGTTCAAACAAAACATCAGAATGGGGAAGAAAAGGTGATTTAAGTGACTTTGAACGTGTCGTGGTTGTTGGTGCCAGACGGGCTGGTTTGAGTATTTCAGAAACTGCTGATCTACTGGGATTTTCACGCACGACCATCTCTAGGGTTTACAGAGAATGGTCCGAAAAAGAGAAAATATCCAGTGAGCGGCAGTTCTCTGGGCGAAAATGCCTTGTTGATGGCAGAGGTCAGAGGAGAATGGCCAGACTGGTTCGAGCTGATAGAAAGGCAACAAAAACTCAAATAACCACTCGTTACAACCGAGATATGCAGAAGAGCATCTCTGAACACACAACACGTCGAACCTTGAAGCAGATGGGCTTCAGCAGCAGAAGACCAGACCGGGTGCCACTCCTGTCAGCTAAGAACAGGAATCTGAGGCTGCAATTGGCACGGGCTCACCAAAATTGGACAATAGAAGATCGGAAAAATGTCTGGTCTGATGAGTCTCGATTTCTGCTGTGACATTCAGATGGTAGGGTCAGAATTTGGCGTAAACAACATGAAAGCATGGATCCATCCTGCCTTGTATCAACGGTTCAGGCTGGTGGTGGTGGTGTAATGGTGTGGGGGATATTTTCTTGGCACACTTTGGGCCCCTTATTACCAATTGAGCATCGTTTAAACGCCACAGCCTACCTGAGTATTGTTGCTGACCATGTCCATCCCTTTATGACCACAGTGTACCCATCTTCTAATGGCTACTTCCAGCAGGATAACGTGCCATGTCACAAAGCTCAAATCATCTCTAACTGGATTCTTGAACATGACAATGAGTTCACTGTACTCAAATGTCTGGCAGTCGGAGGGTTGCCAGTTCAAACCCCGCTCTGGGCGTGTCGAAGTGTCCTTGAGCAAGACACCTAACCCCTAACTGCTCTGGCGAATGAGAGGCATCAATTGTAAAGCGCTTTGGATAAAAGCGCTATATAAATGCAGGCCATTTACCATTTACCAAATGGCCTCCACAGTCACCAAATCTCAATCCAATAGAGCACCTTTGGGATGTGGTGGAACGGGACATTCACATCATGGATGTGCAGCCGACAAATCTTCTGCAACTGTGTGATGCTTTCATGTCAATATGGATCAGAATCTCTGAGAAATGTTTCCAACACCTTCTTTGAATCTATGCCATGAAGAATTAAGGCAGTTCTGAAGGCAAAATGGGGTCCAACCCGGTACTAGCAAGGTGTACCTAATAAAGTGGCCGGTGAGTGTATACTGAAGCAGAGCTGGGTCAAATACAAATACATATTTGTATTTGTATTTGAAAATGTAGTTAAATACATATTTGAAGTATTTTCAAATACAAAGTATTTCATGTTTAAATGTATTTGATTTATTTAATTATTTTCATGTAAAACCAAAGACTTTCCCAAACCGTATTTATACATTCCTTTAAATAAATACTTTACTGGGAAACCAAATACTATTTCAAATAGTATTTAGAACCTTTTAAAATACAATTATAATTTTAAAACTTTTTGAAATATTACTGTGATAGATAACATAAATGGCTGAGCCAGCAACAATGTAGGCTTCATACTGAAGGGGGTATCCCAGAGTTCTTTGTACAATCTTTGTGAGTGGCCCTCGGTGTGATGTCAGCGAGTTATAATACTGAGGGCTCTCCAGGGGAACTACTTGGGGCTAGGGGTTGAATTTTGATTATGAGCAAGGGTACCCTGTGCTGGCAATTTTAAAGAACCCATGCGCTGCCTCTAACAGACAGTATCCTAAATCCCCGTACATGTCTTTGCATGGGGGGTATGGCAAAATCTGACCTTTTGATAAGCTGCTTGCCATTTATTTATACCCATGCTATCTTTTTAAAGTTAGTGGCCTTTTACTGTGTTTCCTCTTTCAGAGTGTTCAGCAGCCATCTGTTCAGTTCCACCTTTTACATTTTGTAAGGTTAAACACTGATAAAATAGAATTCTGCCGTGCATATTCACTACCAATTAACACTAGAAATCGGTACAGCAGTCACTTGACATGTTCTCATCAAAATACTGTCCTCTAATTTGACAAAATGCTCAACTTTCAGAGCTGATAGGTTCTCGGATATCCAGTGCTGTTCAATTCTTTCAACAGCCTTATGTTCTGAAAGTATATTCAAATAATTCCATTAAATCAAACACTTTGTATTTGAAAAATTAGTATTTCAAATGTTTTTTAAGATATATTTGAAAGTAATTGCAAATACAAGCAAATGCTCTTAATGTATTTGATAATACATTTAGTAATTTAAATACCCAGTATTTGTAAATGCTGAATTTCAAATAATTTCTAAATAAGTATTTAAAAGTTATTCAAATACTTTAAATATGTGTTTGACCCAGGTATGTACTTGTAACATCCTTATGTGGATTAGAGTAAATCACCGAGTAGACTGGCTACTATAGCACTTCACGATACCGGTAGCTAAAGGTACATTTAATACAACTGTATGGCAATTTGCATTTGACAATCCTGTTTTATAATATAATGTTTTTATTATTATTATTATTTAATGCTAAATACTGATTGAAAAAATTAAGCTAGGAACATTTGTACACAGTGTGTGCCTTGCCGCTAGCTAGACGGTGGTGAAAGCTAGTAATTTAGTTTCCGACCAATAGTTAATGTGTAGTTCATTTTGCTAAATGTATTTTCTCATTTATGTGCACATATAATTGGTTGTCCTATGGATTGTGGGTAGTTTTGCTACAAGAGTACTCAGCCTGTTACGGGGAAAAAAGAATGTAAGTCGATTATGGGTGCCACTTCAACCCTGATAAACAGTGATTAGAAATATTCCCTTTTTTTGCCTCAATGCACAGTGAAACGTGAGTTGTGAGAACTAATATTTATCCAGCTCAAAAAGTAGTTTTCCCATGTTCCATTTTTGTTTCTGAGACATTTTTTACAACAGAAGACCACAGCATATGGCATTTCATTTTATCAAGTATGTCAGTTATGCCATGAGCCACGAAGTGCAGCAGAATGCTAAGCTAGCACTACTGAATGGCCTTACACCATTATCCATTGCATGTGCTCCTGTTGATGTATCTCTTTGTGTTATCAAGGTATTGCTGACACACTTCAGATACCATAGAAGTTCAAACTATGATCGTACTCCATGTAGGCTATTCATCAATTGTACAGCTTCCTGTGACGGTACGGGTGCTGGGACCCAGGCGCAGAGTGGAAAAAAACACGAAACTCAAAAGGGAGAAAATTAACAAAGACTTTACTTACAGAAAGGCAAACAAACAGGGAACAGAAAAGGACACGAAGGGCAAAAACACAAACTCAAAAAATCTAAATAAGGCAAACAAACAGGGAACAGAAAGGACACGAAGGGCAAAAACACAAACTCAAAAAATATCTAAATAAAACAGAAAACAAGAGGAACTCACAAACATGGGCAGGGCAGAACACAGGCAGGTAGAGGACAAGGGCAGGTCAAACAAAACAGGCAGGTATAATACGGTCAGGAAACAAACACAAACAGGTAAAAAACGCAGGCAGGTACAATGGGTCTGAGGAAACGCAAATCGGGAACAAACACAAGCAGGGCAGAACACGGGAAGGCAGAGCACAAGGGAAGGTCAACAAAACACAGTCAGGCACGAAATACAAGCAGGTACAAACGGTTTGCAACATCGGAAACAAACACAAGGAACCAGCACCCGAGTCAAGGGAACAGAGAACTTAAATAGACAGGGGGTAACAAGACACAGGTGAACTCAAAAAACAATCAAACCAGAAGGAGGGGAAAAGACACAGGTGGGAACAATGATGGGATAACGAGACAATGAAACAATCATACAATTAACAGGGGGGGAGCAGGACACAAAACAGAAGTGCCGCCATCTGGCGGCCCAACAGGGGAAACACAGACAGGAAAACAGGACCATGACACTTCCACTAATCAGTTGAGTCATATGTTCAACCAGAGTCTAGTGTTGACTGGATTATGAGTAAAACAACCTGCATATAACTTTATCAAGTTATGTCAAGTAAAATCACACAATGATTCTTATTGTTTTATGTACTATTGGTATTCCAGAGTTGCAAATATGACTGTAAACCCCTTATGTTGATCAAAAAAGGCAGGAATTTCTCCGTTTCAGCCTATGGGAAATTGAGAGTTATGGTGCAGTGGACGCCATATTGGTTGCTGCTACTCCAGGCGCCTCCCACCTCTCCAGTTCCTGCATGCGCTCTATGGGGCTGCGTCAGAAATCTTTTGAAATAAGCCAAAAGATCTGGCTCTCCAAAAGGAATGAATGAATCCTATCACTACTCAGTGATTGTGCTTAATAAGTGCCCACTAATATACATTGGGCTCCAGAATTATTGGCACCTTTGATAAATATGCACAAAAAATGCTTAAAAAAAAAACATGATAAACTAAAAAATAATACAGTTATTGACATAAGCTTTATTTTCCGGCATGTGTAAACTAGTGTGCTTGATTAATAATTCATTGGAATCAACCAAAGTCTTACATTTTTTAAATCAAAAAAATATTTTCCCAAAGAACAGTTTCCACAATTATTGGCACCCCTGGTTTAATACTTTACACCCCTGGCAAAGATGACAGCCATGAGTCTTTTCCTATAATTTGTGATAAGGTTAGAGAACACATTTGGAGGGATTTTTGACCATTGCTCCATTTAGAACTTTTCAGAATCATTGATATATTTGGGTTTGCGCTTATGACCCCCCCTCTTCTGAACTCTTCAGTTCAGACCACAGGTTTTTGATGGAATTTAAGTCTGGAGACTGAGATGGCCATTGGAAAACATGGATGTTGATTTCACTTAAGCATTTCTGTTTAGATTTTAATGTATGCTTGGAGTCATTGTCCTGCTGGACAATCTACCTATGACTAAGTCCTAGCTTCTTAGCAGACACAACCAAATTTTCTGCCAGAATTTCCTGGTACTTTGTTGAATTCATTGTGCCATTGATCTAAAATAGTGCCCCGGGAACACTGCCAGCAAAATCTCCAAAATATGAATGACCCACCGTCATATTTGATAGTAGGTATGAGGTGCTTCTCCTGTATGCATTCCTCTTTTGTGACCAAACATGTTGATGGTGTGTATGGCCAAAACATTCAATGGTGGTCTCATCTGACAATAGCACTCTCTTCCAGTCATAATTCCAATGAGGTTTGGCAGGCTCCAGATTCTTGGTTGTGTTTATTGTGCTCAGTAAGGGCTGTCTTCGTGCTACCCTTCCAAAGAGTTAGTTGGTATGGAGGTGCCATTTTATGTTTTTTTTAGACTTGTTGACCGCAAGAAACTAACCAATCTCTGCATTTCTTAAACAGTGATCCTTGGGTTATTAATGGCCTCCCTCACCATCTTCCTCACCGTCCGTGGGGACAACATGAACTTGCTTCCTCTTCCTGGCAAATTTGCAACCATTCCATATGTTTTACACCTTTTTATAATTGCCCTTAGAGTGCTAAGTGGTATGTTTAACCGTTTATGTCTTTTTTTGTACCCATTACCAAACTTGTGATGGTAAATTACCATCGGTCTCCTCAATTGACAGTTATTTGGCTTTTCCCATGCTGATGGATGACAAAGGGATTTTGTATGCTTGTTACCTCATTTTTATTCTCTAGTGAAACTGGAAGTGATGGAATGACACAATATAGTTCCTTTAGACCGAGATGAACTAAATTAAGTAAAATTGTATTGGTAATTTCATTTTGTTTGATTTTACTTACAATAATTGTTAGGGGTGCCAATAATTATGGTACCTATGGTTTTAATTTTAAAAAAAACATTGAAGCATGAGAGTAAATGTATTGAAATAAAAGTATATAGTTTTCCCATATGTTTGAACATATAGATTATTATCTGTGTCATTTATATATCATTTTTAAGGGTCCCAATAATTCTGGAGCCCACTGTATATCACTGGGGCGGGAGCTGAGTGGTTACTGATACAAAAATACTCTATCACCCTCTTGCTGAGGGATGATTGCAGGTGGAAAAAAACTGACCTAGATAAACTGGTTTCCTGCACAGAATGGCAGTCCTGCACAGATGTCTATTACACATTCATTCGATAGTGGTCGTGTGGTTTTCTGTTCTCATAGCATAAATTTTCCCTGCGCGTGTGAGACGGCTGACTAATACAGTGGTGACTATGCGAATGTCTAACATAGCCAGCTGTCGTTTAGAGAACTGAGCTAAAACAGAACTTGAGGCCTTGAACAGTTTCAGGACTCAAACAGCAGTAAGCGCTTCTTTGTTCTGAACTGCGTATCCACTGTAGAGTTTCTGTAACCAGCTGAAAAGTACCATTTTAGCAGCAGGTACAGAAAGTTACTCATCGAAAACCCAACATAAAAACCTACATCTACTCTTAGAACGGGTTTGTCTTTTATACGGTTTAAATATTAAGTTGTGCAGAAATAGACTCTTTTCATATTGCCATTTTGGTAGCATTCCAACATTGGTCTACATTACAGCAGTGATCCAATTCTCTAGCCGATCAGTCTAGCTAAAGTCTAAATTAATGCTGACATTTCTCTGAAAGCCACTTACAATTTGAAAAGAAGTACATTTTATATTCACTTGGCAGAAAACAGCCTTTTCTCTTTTGAATTATTTGTGGCCCATGGAAGACTCGTTTGTGGCCCCTTATGAAAAGGGAGGCGATGGAGGACAGCATGCAGAGCAGCGAAAGAATAAGTGAGAGTCTGTGGTGTTCTGTCATTGTCACTTCGCTTCCTTCTCAGACGACGATGAAAGGCTTGTGGGTGCTGGCAGCTATTTCCCTGTACTGCGTTGGAGGGGCAGAAAGTACAGGTAAGCACACTCTCATAACACTGTCTTGCACTTAGTCAAAAAGCCCTCTGGATGCCTACAATTACACTTTTGTGATTTTGTGTGTCCCGATTGAGGTCATCCCCAGCTAGCACACATCATTTTTTCAGTATGGTTCTGGTGGACAGCAACTTCTAAATTCTTTTTAAAAAAATTTAACAACTTTTTTAAACCACCACAACTTTCCAAATGAGGGGTTTATTCTTTCGTTTGTTTGTTTGTGTTAGTGTGTCTCTTTGATTGACATGAAAAGTTTTTGTATTCACTGAAGGATATGATTTGACGTGTGTGAAAATTGGGATGGCAGGTATCCACAACAGCCACAGACACTCAGCCCTTAAAAACATTCTGTACATTCTGACCCCATTTCAACAGACAGAATTCATAAACAACTTCACATGCCCACACAATAAAGCCCCAAACTAAGGGGATTTTGCGTTTTCTCCTTCTTCTTCTTCTCTTTCTTCTTCTTCTTCTACTTCTTCTTCTCATTCTTATTTTTCCTGCCGCCTATCCCACTAATAACATGTCTCCCCATTGGACATTTTACCGACACCCGCCAAATCTTCACCTACACGACCCAATGAAAAACTTGCATACTCACGCAAAATACCCATACCTTTTTACTCTGAAACATTTTCAGTACAAACAGCTAGTTCGCCTGTGGCCTAGTGGGTAAGGTTACAGTCTTGTGAACACAGGGTCCGAGGTTCAAGCCCAGTTAGGAACGTGTTTCTTTAACCTGCTTTTAATAATTGTCTACTACTTCTCAATTATTGCTTTTGCACCATATCTACCCGCCGTTAACCGAACGTATACACTGAATTATGACGTACCGTCTGCACATTCAGTTATTAACCGGCTACAATATTGCAAAGCCATATGTATTCAACGGGAGCTCTTCTGTGCTTAATGGCCTGTGTTCTTTAAAACCACGGACAGGTTTGCTAATGATATTTCACGCATTGCATAGCTATGTCATGGTGCTGCACTAACCAAGTCACAGACTGGTAAACCTCCGGTTGAAGGATTGAATACCGCCTCGCCCTCAGGCAGATAATTCCCTCTTTTACACTAACGTTTTCTTACGCTTTTATATTTTCTTTACCAAAACTCGCTCGCGGCCACCCATATGCATTTCATGACGGCAAATGTATTCCTTTTATTTAAAAAGTTACACCAGTTGACCACCCAATCAAAAACTCGCATACACAGGCAAAATACCCATACCTTCTTACTCTGAAACATTTCGAGGTTAAGTAGCTAATCTGCTTGTGGCCTAGTGGGTAAGGTTACAGTCTTGGGAACATGGGATGCTAGGTTCAAGCCCAGCTAGGGACACGTTTCTTTAACCTGCTTTTACCCTCACTAATAACGTTCTCTTACGCTTATATTTGCTTTACCAAAACTCACTCATGGCCACCCGTATGCATTTCATGACGGCAAATGTATTCCTTTTATTAAAAAGTTACACCAGTTCACAGCTGTGCCATTTCTACTAACTACATTTCATCACTTGGCTACTGTACAAAACCTTCTTATCAGCAAACGGCACGTTTCTACATTCATGTTACCTCGCCCTGTTCTCTATCTAGCCACATACAAACAATTACTACGTCTGTCTGTTCTGCAACTCCCCATTAAAACATTACATTTAAAAACATGATTCACTCATAATAACTACTAGTACTGAACATGAAAAAAACACAGCAGTGCAAATACATTTCACACGCTACTTAACCCTCCACTTCCAAAGCTAGCGCTTTATAGCGACTGTTATATATACCGTTCGATAAGGAATATAAGCTCGCTCATGGTCATTCCATTTACTTCGCACTATACTCCGTGATCATGTCAACCTTCACCTACATGCCCATTCTGCTAAAAACATATTGTTTCAACTACGGAATTTCGTCATTTCATCCTAATTTCTCTCACACTGTTGTTATTTTCTCATATGCAAAGCCTGCTGGGACATATGCGTCTGCTCCTATTCTCCACTATCATGTTTTCCGGTTCTAGTTTAGCGAAACAGCGAAGAGGATTCCTACCTGCAGATAAGCCTCTCAAAATGCCTTATAAACCTTACAAACACTAAAAGTGCATCTCCACGAAATAACAGACAACGGAGCAGGACAGAAGGCTACACAAGTTGCGACCTAGGGAGTTATAATTCTATCTACGGGCTTGCTGATTCTTTTATCAGTCAAGGCTCGTTGGATGGACGTCAAATCCGTGAGTACGTACACTGGCCATATTTCATCTGCGTTCCTAATGCGTTTACGCTTACGTCACTGCATCCTTTCTCACAGCCACTGTTTTTACATATATAGCAAACCGAAACTGCTGAACGGTACACGCTCATCAGACTGTACAAATTCACACAACGATAGCCATAATCCACAACCGTTTCTTACAGGGTCGCACTTCTCACTCTCATAATAAAACGCTTTGCAAAAAGAAATGATATCTCATAAAAAACACGTTTTCAACGTACAAAAATGCCAAGTTACTCAAAAGTATTGATATCAAAATGACGCCAAGTTACGGTACTACAAACAGTATAGGCTATCTTGCCTCACCGAAATGACATAAGATGTATTTCAAAGCAATGCTACCCAATATTTCCTCAGTATGACTTTTCCTAATTTGGTGGGATGAAATGATAAACGTGCAATAAACATGATTCTGTGTTTTCAAAAGTCAGAAAGGTGTGAGTAGTATGAAAGTGTATACAAAGGTGTTGGTGTATAAAACACAAGAAAATTTACAACCTTTTTGGCTGGACTGCAACAGCGAGGCCAGCCCTACAAACGTGAATGTCTGTGAGTGACTGACTGACTGACTGAGTGATGAAGTTACACCATTGGTCGGCCAAGTTATGAAGTTACACAATTGGTCAGCTGGATCACGTGTGTTAGGTCCAGCCATATACTAGGTTTTAACCTGGTCTTGTTTATATTTTATTTCTGATACGGGTGACACTTTCCCACACAGGTCTTACCTCAAGCCTTAAAATAAGAAGTCTCTCACAGTTCCTGCAGGAACTGGATTTGCAAATGGATCAATTCTTAAAGCATTCTGTTAAGTCACACTAAATTGGGGAGGGGCAAACAGATGAAAGGGGTACCTGCACACATATCGAGCCCATATTTTTCTTTGAGCATGGTTCTGCCACAGGCATTCAGAATATATGGCGAACCTCCAGCTCCAGCTGGGCGGGTGTCCCCATTAACAGACGGCTCTGAAGACCTCCGCTCAGGCGGCAGGAGGGCGGCATTCGGGGGATGCCTGGGCTCACGGTCGCAGTGAGCGGGAGGGTGGTCGATCGCGGGGCAGTCTGTGCAGCTGAGATGATAGCGGTACCTGCTGCCATTAGAATGGGTGGAGGCCTGACAGCGCGGTAGCATGGCTCAAGGTCAGTACTGACCGCGAACACGCTATCTATCCTCCACACTGTCACAAAGCATCAAGTGTTGTCATTTAGTTCATACAGTATATTCTCTACAAAATAATTGTTCACACAAAATACGGTGAGCTCCATAATGTTTGGGAACAAAGACATATTTTATCCTGATTTTTATCTAAGTTGGGAGATACTACGAAGTGTCAAAGTGAAAATGTTTCTTTTACAATAATTTGTATCGGTTTAAATTGTGGGGTCAATTTGACCCCCAAACATAAAATGCGTCATGAAGTTTCAGCATAATAAGAGGGCCAAAGGATAATTTAGTTTTTTTTTTCTTTACTCGGTCCCATTTTCCTTAAAGGAGTACCATGGTGATTTTCACACTTTCTCGGTTTTATGTGCTGTTTGCACAAGCGGCATTGAAGAAACACAATGAGTACGGTATTAAATATGTCCGTTCTGTATTTTTGGAGAAATTTGCGTTTTTAATTTATTGTCCTATTTTCAACCGGTTGAGAAAGTTGTCAACTTGGTGCGTCACGAACACAGTAACCACTCCCCTTTCCACGCCCCGTAAACCCATGGATAACTCGAGACCCATAGTTTGCGCCGCTGGTTTACAGGCAAGACAATGCAAATATTTGACTAACGTTACGTTCACTTAAATTAGAGTGCCTTTTAAGGACTATTAGATTATTTCTGGTTATATTCATTTAGCTAGCTAGCTAACGTTAGCTAGATAGGTAGTTTACTTTCATAAGGCAATGATATCGATAACGTTGGCTAGCTAATTTGCTTTTATGAGGACGTTATAGTTGTGCTTTTATCTTAACTTGACTAGCTAGATAGCAAAAATTATAATTGGATGTAAGTCAACGTCCTTACCTTAGCTATCTATCGATACTTGATATACTACTAAGCTAGCTAGTTTGTGAAAAGTCTCCCAAAAAGAGCGCGTATCATGGGGGTAGCTATGGTAACGGGGCACGGTCTGTCAATCATAGCTAACTGACAGTTCTCATTACCACGCCCAGACGGTTCGGGTGAACTTTTATAGTGGGAAATTTAGGCTTAGAAAAATACGTTTTAAAGTACATTGAAATGACTGAATAATAAAAAATTATGCACATTTCTTTTGTTGTTGCCTAAAGACAACTGGGAAGTGTCACGTTCAACCACCATGTTACTCCTTTAACTATTTCCACCAAGCGGTTCGGTAATGTTTTAATATTTTTATATTTTTATTTTGTCACACCGTTCTTTGCGGAGCTTTGGTCACCCTGGAAACCACTCCACACTGCTCTGAAATGCGGTATTAGGAGGTCACACACATTAATTACTGCCGAGCCTGAAGGGGGCGCTCATTCACCTAATTTTCCGTCAGTTTATTACCAGGTATTCTGTGTTTCAGTTTCGGACAGACTGCTTCTTTTAGTGGAAAGACACATTCTTCTCTCAGTAAAAACTACAATTTCCATAGAAGCATATGCTGCTAAGGAAGTTACTATAGTGAACAGCTCTACCAGCACCCCCCTGGCTGCATTAATACAGACTGCTGCTGTGCAGGTGTAGTGTCGAAAATGAAAGTTATTTTTAAGTCTGGAGCAATAACTGCTCACAGTTATCTATTAAATACATTTGCATATACTAATCAAACTTTTATTCGGTGGAAAACCACATTTAGGAGGCATTTCAAGGATCGTTTGGCCCCATTGGATTGCATTGCAAAGCAAGGTGAACAACACTGATGTGACAAACTTTTTATCATTACCAATTAGAATTGGTTCAGAAAAATGGGTCCAAGTCAAGAAAACCCCCAAAGATATCCATTGAGGAAATTTCAGCATGTTTCTGTATTAACATTGCTACACAGGTGCTTGGGCACAAAGAGCTTGAGAAGGAAATAAGTACTGGCACAATATAACAACTGATATGTTTATTATTTTGAATAAATGCTATACATCTGTTCATATTTATAACTTTGAAACACAACATTGATGTTAAAGTTGCTTGTTGAGTTACCTGGAACTCATTTCTTGCTTTAAACTGTGATGCTCAAATGTCTGCCTTTCTAAAGCAATGACAATTGTTTTATTCATTAGCATGTACTAATAGTCCATTTAATGTTATTTAACGGTGTGCATTTAGCAAATTGATAACATTTATAGCACACGGCATCCATAAAGAAAATTTAATTTGATCATCACCAAGTTATTCACCACTGAACTACATTCAGGGCTACCTTGAAAAAAGAGATGGAAATCTCAATGGAACTCACCTGGTAAAATAACAGAGAAATAAATAAATAAATACATAAATAAAGGTTGCAGGTTTGATTACCGACTGTTGCTGTTGTTAAGGGTGTTGCTACCTTTGAATATGGTACTTACCCTGAATTGCTTCAGTGAAATATCTAGCTGTATAAATGGATTGTATGTATTAAAAAAAATGAAAAAAATCTAGGTTGACTTCTAATAGCTGGAAGGTAATGTGTGTGTGTATATATACAGCAAAGGGCATCCTCTCCTGCTTTCAGCTAAAATTTGAACCAGGCTAGTACCTGTATTGTCTACACCGGTGTTTCTCAACCCTGGTCCTGGGGACCCACTGCCCTGCATGTTTTAGACGTCTCCCTGCTTCAACACGCCTGATTCAAATGAATGGGTTATTCTCAGGCTTCTGCAGAGCTTGATGAAGACCGATTCATTTGAATCAGGTGTGTTGGAGCATGGCAGCGGGTCCCCAGGACCAGGGTTGAGAAACACTGGTCTACACTACCCAGCACTGGCCTGGAACCCATTTGTAAGAGTGAGGTGAGGCGAGGGGGGTAACTGTGAGGGAGGGTGTGGTTCTGATACCCTGTGGTGGGCATGTTTCCCAGGGTCAGCCAGAGGATGCCAGGCCCAGCCCAACTGCAAAGAGTGCCTGAAGGTCCCAGGCTGTGCCTGGTGCTGGCAGCAGGTGAGGCTGACCTTTGACCCCTCAAGCTCTTCTGCCCTCTCTCTCTTCTTTTCTCCCACTGGTCTTCTTTTCCTTTTATCACCTGTTTTTTTCTTTATCCTCCCATTTGAAATGCCCAAAACAATATGTTATGGAGTGTCTTTTAAGTATAATAATAATAATAATGGTTTTATGGTGTTTATTTTTTTATTGCTTTATTATTTTTTAACAATGCATCAGCTTTGAACTTTGGATGAGTATGCTTGCTAAGGGATTTGCTGTCATGAATTCATTTTTTCTTGAAAATGTTTTAATTGTATTTTATTTTTAAAAGATTTTTCTTTGCACCCCTTCACTGACAAAAAGTAAAGGTCGAATGTGTTGAAGTCATTTGTGTACAGTGTGTTGAGAATATTTCCAGGTTCAGTGTTCAGTACACACTCAGAAGAGTTCACCTGATGGGCAGTACGGTTAACAGAGAAGACCAGGAAGAATAAGAATAACATCAGAGGCAGAAGACAAAAAAAAATGTCTTGTGGTATCTATCTAAAGAAACCATCTTAAAACTGCGCCACAACTACAGGAAGAACTCAGTGAAACTAGAGAGAAGACAGTTTCTCAGTGAAATGGCAACCACCATCATCTTGACTAGAAGGATGTGTATCTACTAATTGCCTTGCTTGTGCTTTTTGTGACAATGCCTCAAATATGTTTTGAGATATGATTTTGTATCAAAAAATTTCCCATTGATCAACACTGATGGAACATTCAGAACCTGAACAACACTCTTGCAACTGACGTCACAATGGGCCTCTTCAGCTGCCACAGGCCATCTCTTCCAAGCTTCTAATGGCCTGTCCAATCTACGCAACATTTTACAATCATTTGAGGTTGTCAAAGTTACACTAGACAATTACCTTTTGACGTGGCTTGTGTCACCAGATAGGACACATCTGGGACGGCCACTAGCGACTGCAGATAGGGAGGGGGAAAGGGACAGGGGGAGGGCCACTAGTGACTGCAGATAGGGAGGGGGAAAGGGACAGGGGGAGGAATCGGGGGAGATGAACAGTGTATAGAAAAAATTCTCACGTGAAGTCTTTCAAATCAAATCAAAATGTATTTATAATAGAACAGTTCACAAACAATTGTCACAATACGCTTCACAGACAATCCTAACCTAAACCCCACAAAGGAGCAAGCCTAAGGCAATAGTGACAAGGAAAAACTCCCTGGTAACCGAGAGGAAGAAACTTGGAAGGAACCAGGCTCAAGGGGGGAACCCATGCTCCATGGGGGAACCACCATATCACACTACACGGGATAAAATCACTGATTGTCGTCCCAGGGGCTCATTGTTGTTCCGGATTGGGCCATCATTGGGCTAATATCATGTAATGCTAACATCAAAGTTTGTCCTCAAGCTCTCCTTTGTTGCACCCTGACGTTGGTAACCAACTTGAGTCCACAGGACTTCCTGAAGGCTGGGGAGCCAAACGAGCGGAGGTGCGACACAGCCGAGGCTCTCAAGGAAAGGAATTGTGAGAAGGGGTACGTGGTCAACCCACTGTCCCGCGTAGAAGTGCTGAAGAACATCGACCTGCGGAGTGACTCTGAGAACGTGGTGCAGCTGCAGCCCCAGAGCCTCCACCTCAAGATCCGTGTCGGTAAGAGCCGGTACTCATGCCATGTCATTCAGTCTGTCTGAACCCAGTGAGCCAAATCAAAGTTCGGTGTTTTATTTTGTTACGGTGTAAACTAAAAAGTATGATTGCTTGGAACTCTGTTACCTCCTGGCTGGAAAACAATGGTTTTGGATGTGGTAAGGGAAAAAAATTCTACTATGTTATTGTCCTTGGCAGCAGTTTAGTATTATGGTTAGGGAACTGGGCTTGTAACTTAAAGGTTGCAGGTTCAGTTCCCTAGTAGCATGCTGCTGTTATACTCTTGATCAAGGTACTTCATTTGAATTGCTTCAGGGTGTAAACACCTCACAGCTAGACCAATGAGGGTTTGTAGCTGGAGGGGAAGGCACCGCGTGTTTTCCCTTTGCTGGTGTGATTCAAAACCGGAGGTGTTATTTTTCCTCTGTTCATAAGAACAGGGCACAATTATACTTAAGAATGCACTGGTTCCATCGCCGCGGGTCAGATATGAATGCGCTGCTTCATATCCCGCTTAAGACTGGCCTGAAACGGACCAGTAGCATTCTGATTACTCTCCATTCGCAAACGGGGCTATGCTGTCATCAGAGATATATCTGATCTGTCGCCGGACTGTCAATATTTCAATGGGAGCATCAGAATATTCACAAATGCGCGGAACAACACATCAAATATATCCATGACCACAGCAAGTAAGCGTAACAGTTACTAGGTTTTACTCTCGTAATAATCTGACTCCAAATGAAATTATAATTTAAATTTTGGTTTTAACTATACGTGGATCTTGGAGTGGTTACACTCGACTCTATCTTGTGCCATCATTCCTCAATATATGCTCCCGGGTTTAGCACTATTGTTAAATCTCAGTTCGGTGAAGCCCCCAGAGGGTAGGAGGCTGACCACCATAATACATGCCTTCCTTTGTGCATAGATAGTTATGAGCCCAGGACAGTGTGTATCTATCGGGCTCCTTAAGGCGAATTTGACAAGAACCGGCGTATAACGCCCATGGGTCCTCTTAAGCCAAAACACCAGAACCAATACAACACCAATCCCGTTAGCGGGCAGATCGTGGTCGCCTATCTAACTTGAAGACCTCACTAAAGACTTTCGCTGTACTAGACCCCTGATCAGTAGGTCCTAGTCATAATTGTCCCCCTGAGTATTTAATCGGAATTTTGGCTGAAAAGAAGATAAAATGAATTAGAGTCATGAAGACCACGCAAGTTAAAAATAAGAAGAATTTATTTAACAGGCAGGTAGGTCATTAGCTTCAAATTCACAATCAATTATAAAATACGGAAGGTTTAAAAACATAAATACAGAGTAAAGTTCTTACCCAGCCTGTTCAGCTACACATGAAATCACAGAGTCTGCGCAGTGTGGGAAGTCGATTGCGATCTTCCCTGTTCAGCTACGCACAGAACACAGTGCAGTGTGGGAAGTCGGTTACGATCTTCCTTGTCTAGCTACACACAGAGCACAGAGTATGTGCAATGTGGGAAGTCGATTACGATCTTCCTTGTCTATCTATACACAGAGCACAGAGTATGTGCAATGTGGGAAGTCGATTACGATCTTCCTTGTCTATCTACACACAGAGCACAGAGTATGTGCAATGTGGGAAGTCGATTACGATCTTCCCAGATTGCTTTGTCTCCCTTCCTTTTAAGCCAAATCCCGCGTTTGGTCTAGGCGGCATTGCCATGAATTAACCTGGCCAAATAAAATCTGGAATTTCGGCCCCCACCATTCGGAGGCTGTTAAAACAATTAGTGGGGAAATTGGGAAAAGGAGATGATTACCAGAGAGGACATTCCATTGTGATTTTATTTGGTATGAAATATATTTCATTCAATTTCTTGAATTTTTCTGAATACGTCCATACCAAACATGTCCAGGGGATGTAATATTATGGTGGAGTTGTCATGAAAATACCCTTTTGTTGAACCATTTTACATGTTATCCATGTTCTTACTACATAAGGCATAATACAGTAATATAATGAAAACATGTGCATGGTTTGTAAGATTTTACTGGGTTTTTGAATATGATAAACAGATGGTTTAGAGTCCAGATCCAGAAAAGAAATAAAAAGTGTAATGACAGAGGGGCCCACATAAGGGCACTGTGGTACTGTCAAGCGCAGTTGCCCCACTATTTTGCCAGAGGCCTGATGATCTTTTTACCCTTAATGGCCCCAACACACACACCCCCACAACCCTAGACAAAGAGACTAGTTCCCCTTATCTTGGTTGTGTCCAGATGGCAACATTCCAGAGAGCCAACGGCTTGCTCACACAACCATAAACAACCAGTCCAGTTCCCCTTATCTCAGTCTTGTCCAGAGAGCCAAATGGCCTGCCCATTCAGAGGAAGTCCGAGTAACCTATTGTTTTATCACAAGGTTCTCGGGTCCTTTGAAGTACAGGATGAGTCCCAGCGTGCAGGCTCGTTCAAATGCCAGCCTTTTCTGGGTCCCAGTTTGACTCCCCTCTTACAAGGGTCCATTCTGCTGTATAATTGGGTCCTATGTAAGAAATGCAAATGCTGTTGAAGTCAGTCTGGATAAGAGCATCTGCTAAATGCTTGCAATGTAATGTAATTCTCAAACAAACAACTTTACCGTAACATTGTTAAATGATGCAGCAACATTTTTTGCTTGCTGGGAACACAGCAGCATTGGGATTACTGTGAGTTTTTCTGGCTTTTCATCAATTCATAGATTGTCATCAAGGAAAACTGGACATGATGGACATTCACGTCTAAATAACCATATATATGCTATAGCTAATTCAAACTGTTGGCTTGGGGTAAGGGAATAGTTGGTCAAATCACAACCAAGTCTATAGAAGTTCATACTGTACCAGCTACAGTTGGCTCATTGTGTGCTTTATACATGTTTTTTCTATCCTTTGTAACAGAAGCAATGTGTTTCTTTGGATGTTAGTCGTCTATGATGAACAGTGGGCGCTGTCTCTTCCCGATCCCTCAGGAGTCCCAGAGACCTTTGAGGTGTGGTTCAAGAGGGCGGAAGGATACCCCATTGACCTGTACTACCTGATGGACCTGTCCTTCTCCATGAAGGATGACCTGGAAAAGATCAAGAACCTGGGTGAAGAGATCCTCAAAGCCTTGAAGATGGTCACACAGAAAGTCAGGATTGGTGAGTGCCCTGACCTGAACCTTGTTCCCCACCAGCTTTCCTCAGGTCTAAGAGACAGTGGGAAATTAAATATTCCAATTCCAACATTTCAGCCATGCATTCTTCTGGAAAAAGCTGAAGCAAAATAAAAAAGCGGGAAAGAGGATTTTGACAGAAAAATGTCATATGCAATTAAAGCCAAATTGCACTGTAATTTAAATCAGCCAAACTTAATTGTAATTTCAATCAAAATGTACTAATTGTTTCAGACCAATAAAATAACCATAAGCACAACCACACCTGGTGGAAGTTCTGGACTGAAATGTGACTGTAGCCACAGCAGGGGACCAAAGGTATTAATTGCATGATGTCATCGAGCAAGCTGAGGGTCGAGGCCCTATTGGTGTAAAGAGGCTGCCTTTAGCTGTCAATAGATTAGTGACTCCCTCTCGGATATTAAGACTGGATGTCTCATGTCGAATGATGCTGCGGACAGGCTAGTGACAGAACATCCCTTATACAGTGGTTATCAATGTGGGCTGTGATGGTATACTGGTGTGACAGTGTACCGTGATATTGAAAATACAAACTATTTCAAAATAAACTGTATACTATGTTGCAAATGAAGTTATCGCACGTGTCAAAAAATCCAGTTATCAGCCAAACTAACTAAAAAACCATAATGAAATAATATAACATCAGAGCTGCTACAGTGTTTATTATAATTATTATTATTATTATTTGTCATGGTTCTGTGGTTTGTCTGCGTTTCCCTTTTTGTGCTGCCAGATGACAGTTTTTAGTTCTGTTCATTTACCCTGTTTAATTGTATTATTGTTTTCAATTATTCAATTATTGTTTTTTGGTTGTCTCGTTTTCCCTTCCCGCTCTGTGGCTTGATTGTGCATTGTGCCCTGCTGTGTCTCGTCAGTGTCTTGTTTATTTAAGTGCTTGTCTTCCCTGACTCGGGTGCTGGATCCTTGTGTGTGCTTCTGGTTATGTTTCTGCCCTGCTTGTTTCCTCCTGAGAGTAGCTCCCCGTGTGTTTCTGCCCATGTTCCGTTTTTACATGCTTTTTGGATTCTTGGAGTTTCTTGTTCTTGTTTCTTGTGTTTTGAAGTTTTCTTTGTTTTTTGAGAGTTGCCCTGCGAGGTCTTTTGTTCCCTGCTTTTGTTCCTGTTTCGTAAGTAAAGTCCTTGTTTACATTTACCGTTTGGAGTTTTGTGTTTTCCTCCTCACTCTGCGTTTGGGTCCTAACCCCCCACTTCTGTGACAATTATTATAGTAATCATCGTCATCGTCATCATAAACTTTAAACTTTATATAGTGCTTTTCATATATATCTAAATAATAAAACTAACAATAAAACCCTAATGAAAAAGGAATTAGAAACACAATAAAGATTAAAATATTAAAGTTAGTTAAAATAACAGTGAGGCATACAGTTAAGAACAGGAATTAACAAGTGTTTTAAAAAATGGGCTTGTAAAGGAGACTTAAAAGTGCATACAGTAATGTCTCAGTGGCTCAGATAATGAATTCCATAATTTAGGAAATTATGTAATATATATTATATTGTTTTAAAATTAAGTCTCTGGCTGTGGTTAAAAATTTATGAAGTTGTACATGTGATACATTGTTTAAAAATATGTTAAAAAATATATATATGTGTTAAAAAACAAGAATACAAGAAAAATGCATCACAAGATCATGATGTTTGGTTACACGATTATCGTACTGTGAAAATGTCATTGTCCTACCCCAGCCTAAAATTTTTGCTGAAGTAGGTGGCTCAGTTTGCAATTGAATAAAGCCAATGTATCTTTCTGTAAATCCAACGAGCTGCAGGTTGAGAACCATTGATTAATAGGCAGTCTGGTTTTGCTGACTTACCCAGTGGTTTGACTTGCCTGGTGGGTTGACTTTCCAGGAGGTTTGACTTACCCAAAGCCTTGACTTGCCCAGCGTTTGACTTACCCAAAGCCTTGACTTGCCCAGCGTTTGACTTACCCAAAGCCTTGACTTGCCCAGTGGTTGGACTTGCCAGGTAGTTTCACATCCCCAGCGGTATGACTTGGCCAGCGGTTTTTTCATTTCATTCCTCCCCCCCCCTTTCCCCCGAATGCTGGGTAGGCTTTGGCTCCTTCGTGGACAAGGTAGCCTTGCCTTACGTCAGCCAGGTGAAGCGCAAGCTGGCCAACCCCTGCCCCAGCCGCATGGACAGCTGCCAGCCAGCCTTCAGCTTCCACAACGTGCTGCGGCTCACCGACGACGTGGCGGACTTCACCACCCGGGTCAGCATGCAGAGGATCTCGGGCAACCTGGACTCTCCCGAGGCTGGCTTTGATGCCATGGTGCAAGCGGCAGTCTGCCAGGTGGGGATTTTCATTAGGGGCGGGGCATTCTCTTTAGAGGTAGGGCATTCTCTTTAGAGGCGGGGCATTCTCTTTAGACTTATAGAAAAATATTTTGAATAGTGAGAGGGATTACAAACTGAATCTAACCCTAACCACACGATAAAGTGCTAATTCTTTTTATTCGGCTGCATCAGAAAAAATGCCTCAGAATGCTTCACCACTGTATCTCTGAGACTTGGGGTTTTGCAGAAAGGCTCAACCTCACAGATATCTGATTTTTTGCCTTTTAGCTTTGCCATGCTCTTTGTTTCGGCTGATTTGTGTTGCGGGTTTCTCCGCAGGAGGCTATCGGCTGGAACAACGTCACCCGCATCCTGGTCTACACCTCCGATGACACCTTCCACATGGCAGGCGATGGCAGGCTGGCTGGCATCTACCAGCCCAACGATGGAAAATGCCACCTCAACGCAGATGGGTACTATGACAAAGCCACTGAATATGTGAGTGATTGGCTGCATAGAGAGAATTGTTCTCTCTTTTTCTTGCCCTGCTTGTTGTTTGAGCTTAGGGCTAAACGTCCTCTTTAGCGTGGAATCACAGGATGTTGATGTGTCAAGAGGCTGTGCTTCAGTCAGGTGCATTATCCAAGATCTCTGAAACGCTGCATGCTGACGTTTAGGGCACAATGGTTTTTCAGTTTGGTGCCGTTCTTATATGGTGTCACAGAATCAGGTGGATCAAATGTGTTTTACATCGTTTATGATGGCACTCATGCATTAGCTTAGTATTTTTAGTGTTAGCTTTGCAGCAGCACAGCTACTAGCTCAGTTGGCACACAAAAAATGTGTGCTAACTGAGCTAGTTTGCCGAGGCACCCCATGTCATCCCTTGATTCTGTGGGAAATGGGATATTTCTCCGGCTGTTGACTCTCCCAGCTCATTTCAGCGGCAGTGTAGTGCAATGGGTAAGGAACTGGTCTTGTAACCTAGAGGTCACAGGTTTGATTCCCGGGTAGGACACTGCTGTTGTACCCTGCATTGCTTCAGTGTATATCCAGCTGTATAAATGGATGCAATGTAAATGCTGTGTAAAAAATTGTGTAAGTTGCTCTGGATAGGAGCGTCTGCTAAATGCCTGTAATGTAATGTTTCAGGACTACCCCTCGGTTGGCCGTCTGTCCAGGGCCCTCGCGGCCAACAACATCCAGCTGATCTTTGCTGTCACAGATAAGAGTGTCCCCAGCTATCAGGTTAGCCCGCTTTGCCTAGTATGCATGTAATGTGTTCAGGGTCATGTTTAATTGGACACCAGTTTTTTCATGTCAGTTTTTCACACTTTCCTCGCATTACCAAAGGTAACATGCAAACACTGAGGCCTGGAACTGTTACTGGGGTTATCGTATAATATGGGGCCTGGTACAGTTTTTTTAACTGAAAATGTAGTGGTTAAAAGGTGTGTATGTGATCTGTAATGTAAATAATTTACTAAGGAACTGATCTTATGTTTGTACTGCAACTATTATTTTTTGAAAAACTGTATGTGGAAATCCATCCATCCATCCAAGATCTATACCTGCTTATGCTGGTCAGGGTCGAGTGAGTGAGAGGCAGGAATACACCCTGGACAGGCCACCAATGTATCACAGGGCACACACACCACTCACTCACCATTCACTCACACCTATGTGCAATTTAGAGTCTCCAGTGAACCTACCTGCATGTCTTTGGACTGTGGGAGGAAACCGGAGTACCCGGAGGAAACCAACATGGACACGAGGAGAACATGCAAAGTCCACACAGAAATTCAAACCTAGGACCTTTCTGCTGTGAGGTGACAGTGCTATCCACTGCACCACCATACCACCCACCAAACATCCCTGTCCCTCCGACCCCCGTCCCTTTCACCCCAATGCCCATCTCTGTCCCCCTTGACCCCCATCCCTGTCTCCCCTGACCCTCGTCCCTGTCCCCGCTGACCCTCGTCCCTGTCCCTCCCGACCCCCATCCCTGTCCCCCCTGACCCCCATCCCTTCCCTTCCCAGGCTCTGAGCAAACTCATCCCCAGGTCAGTGGTGGGAGTGCTGGAGGCTGACTCCAGTAATGTGGTCCAGCTCATCTCTGAGGCCTACGGGGTGAGTGCTGCTCTGGCTCCAGGTTGCCTGGCTGCTCGTCTCTTACCCAGCATATTTATTATGCGTTTTTGTTATGCATTAATTTGGGTCGCCATTTTTCCCTAAGCAGTTTTCAGACCTGCATGTCAGTCATCCCTCAGGATGAGGGCAGTAGAGCCTTCGTCAGTCACACACGTTAGGCAGTTATCACATTGCACCTCCCCAGTAATTCACACTTATAAGTTAATTGCCATTTTACAATGATTGACAGGAATGTTGTTCCCATCCTGTCACACACTGCAGTCTGTGTGGTAATTGGAAGTGTAGTAATTAACTACCGTAGAATTTCTGTGTAGTGTTGTGCTGTATCATTGTTTTTTTCAATTTGTGGGAAGTAGCCTACACGCTTAAAAAAAAATAAAAATAATAATAAATATTCAAAACAATTAAATGGTGTGCAGCAGGAGTAGTCTAATTAAAACAATTAAATAGATTAAAGCAGGTGAATTGATTTTGGGATAACATTTTTCTGGCTAACCAAGAAATTATCATTTTAAGAACAAATCATCTTTGGGAAACTCCTTATCAGGTTGATAATAAAACATTTTTATTATGAATTACAGAATGAAGGTTATTTCTGCATACTCTTTGTAATGTGTGTGTGCATTTTAATGTGAGTATATGTGTGTGTGTGTGTGTGTGCGTGCATGCGTGTGTGTTTTCATGTTGACATGTTTCTGGACTCTATCCACAGAACCTGTCATCCACCATCTTACTGGAGCACTTAAGTGCCCCTGAAGGACTGAACATTTCCTACACGTCCAAATGCAGCAATGGCGTCCACACGCCGTGGCTGAGGAACGGCGAGTGCAGCAACGTCAAGATCAACGAGCAGGTTCGCCGTCTCCCGCCGCTGATGAGAGCCCCCCGGTGCTGCCGGTGCACGTGGCCGTGATCGACGCTCCTACCCCGCCGTCACGCCAGCAGGCGATTCAGTCGGCGGGTCGCTCACGTGTACTAGGCTGAGGGAGGGGCAAGAGCTTCCTTTTAGTGTGCTCTTGTGCAGCTACAGTTTTTTGAAGAGAAATAACGGCCTTACACTGCGTATTAAAGATGTATATTTGCACATAGCTTGTCCTTTAGTTTCTATAGCTATGTCATGACACTGATAATTATTATTTGTGACTGCTCACTAGCTAGCTACCGATATCTCTCTCTCGGTAGCTAGGTAGCTACCTAGGCATCTCTCTGTCTTACAAGCTAGCTAGCTAGCTAGCGATCTCTATCTCTCAATAGCTAATGTTATCTAGATAGCTAATGAGAGAGAAAGTTAGATGGTAGCCAGCGGTCTAGTGGTGTATAAAACTCAATGTGTTTTGGTGTCAGGGTGACTTATTTTGGTAGAACAAGCCACGTATTTGCCATATAGTCTGCTGCCTATCCTAAAGTGTTTAGCTGCTTCTCCAGTGCAATAATTATTTTACAAAATGGTGTCATTTTGAAACTTTACTCCCAGAATGCACCTCACTCAGTATACAGGCTTTCTCCCAGATCTCTCCTCACTGTGTCCATGCCGTCTTCCTGTTCTCCCCTCGCAGGTGAATTTCACCGTGAAGGTGACCGCCACCTCCTGCCTGCCTGGGGTAGAAACATTTGTCATCAAACCGCAGGGTATTGGTGAGGCGCTGAAGGTCACCGTGGAAACGCTGTGTGATTGTAACTGCGGGGAACCAGAAGAACACTCTCCCCACTGTAATGGCAACGGCACACTCAGCTGTGGAATTTGCAGGCAGGTCAAAAGCAAATACTGTAGCGATGGTGACCAACAACGGTCATGTTGGCAAAGTGCTCATCCTGCAGACTCTGAAACTTATCACATTTTCTCATTGTTTCTCCTGTTTTTAACCTATTAATTAAATACTTGATACGCCATCCATTTTATAAGATCATTTTAGGAAAATTGCTTCCCCATTTTCCCCCAAATGTAGAAGAGGCTTTTCAGAGAAGCAGCTGTGCCTCCTGAGTCATGTCTATGGCACCTGTGTAACTAGTATAACTAGTATAACTATTATAACTAGTACCCAGTCCCCAGTCAGGGAAAGCTCCTTTAGCCTTTCATTAGAGTTTCATTAAGGCTTAATATTATGGAGGACAGTGAAAATTGTAATTGTTTTGACCCTTAGTTGCACTACAGACTACTCATTGCCATTACAGTGATAAATCATGATAAATGTTCTAATTTTGTTGTGTCTGTAATCGACTGCTGCTTTCTTGGCCAGGTCTCTCTTGAAAAAGAGATTTCTAATCTCAGTGAGACTAACCTGGTTAAATAAAGGTTAAATAAAATAAATTTTAAAAATTAGCTAATGGAGGGCACCAGTAAGATTTTTAGCAGTAATGGACCCCGAGTGGCTCGTCCATTTTTAAATATCATTTTTCTTTAAAATAACCAAAAAAGAAGCGCTGTACAAGGAGGGAGGGACTCAGGGGGCAACAGTGGCCTGAGCCCACTATTCCCAAATTGAGGAATAAAAAGTACAAGATAAGCACTCTAAGTCAAAGAAAACATACAAAAACATACATACTGTGGCATGTATTGAAAAATACAAAATAATACACTGAATAATAATTTGAATACATGGAGGCCCTTCAGTTGCTTTTTCAATACACACCAGTATTTGGTCATTTTGCATAATAACGCGTCATAATAACATGTCAGACATATCACATTGAGACCAGAGTGCCAATAATTTGCGTATTTTTCCAATATTTTCAACGTTTCAAGTACCAGTTTCTTATTGCACAAATAAGTTTGTAGTGTCCATTGATATCATTGGAATGTGGAGATAAATGCTGAAAATACTGCAGCCTTCCACTGTCAGAAGTAACGATAAATCAAGAGCATCAATGCATTGGAGCTCCAGATATGCAAAAATGTATATATATATTTCTTTTTTTTCTGCACAAAGAGAGAATGCTTATAGGAATTGAATATGCTGCCATATATTGTAAATCTTAGGACTTTTTTGGACGATATAATAATATAAAATATGACACCGTAAAATATATCTTTAAAATTTATTGCAATATCTGAAAGCAGCAATAATGAGCAAATCTCAATGTATTTTATTTAAATATATTTGTTTTGTGAGGGCAATGGGATGGAAATGTACAGTACATTCCATACAATGAATCCCCATATACAGAAAAATCTACGTTTGTTTTATATATTTGGAGGAGCGATGTGGAAAGCGGTGTGTGACCTAGCCTCTGCTTACTTTGTGAACTGGACTTATTGTGCTCACAAATAACTGTTACATAATGAGTACTGTACCTCATCAGACCTGTGTTTTGTAGTTGTTCCAATGACCTTCGGTATGCACTCATTGTACGTCGCTCTGGATAAAAGTGTCTGTCAAATGGATGTGATGTAATGTGATGTAACGGAAAGGCTAAGGTGCTGTTTGGTGTTCAGCTGTGACGAGGGGCGCCTGGGCCAGCGGTGCAAATGTGAGAAGCACGGGGACAAGGACAGCGTGGCGGCCATGGAAGCCCAGTGCCGGCAGACTAACGAGTCCCAGCTGTGCAGCGGGCAGGGGTCCTGCGAGTGCGGCGCCTGCGAGTGCCGCCCACGCCACCGGGGGCAGTACTGCGAGTGCGACGATGGCGGCTGCCCCCGCCACAACAACCAGCTGTGCGGAGGTGAGGCCCAGGACCAGCAGGGAGCCAATCAAAGCGCTTTTCTGATTTTGGGCCCTGAGCACTCATATGCAGATGCATGTAGGTGCAGGGTGGTATCTAGGCTCATAATTTCATCTGTGGTGTGTACATGCAGGGCTGTATCTAGGCTCATCATTTAATCTGTGGTGTGTACATTCAGCAGTATATCTAGGCTCATCATTTCATCTATGGTGTGTATATACAGGGCTGTATCTAGGCTCATCATTTCATTTGTGGTGTGTACATGCAGTGGGGTTGCTAGGTTCATCCTGTTATCTGTTGTCTAGAGCACGGTCATCATGTTAAAGTACTGGGCTAGATAGTCTTGAGTTCTTTTATGTTTTCCTTTCAGTCATCAGCCAAATTAGGCCTTGGCCCTGTAGCTCAAGGGTGTCAAACAGAATCCCAAGGGGGTCGCAGTGTTTATGTGTTTACCTTCCAATCATCTGCCAGTTAAAGCCTTGTGAAAAGGGTGTGTGGATTCCTTCGCCAACTAACAACTTAAATGAAACACCGATAACACCCCAAAAACCACCAGACACTGTGGCCCTCCAGGACTGGAGTTTGACACCTGTGCTATAGCTAATTAACGACTTGAAATAATCTGTTAATTGCTGGACAAAACACCAAAAACCAGAAGATAGCTAAACAATGACTACGTTTGGAACCCATAGGCCATGGTGACTGTAACTGCAGCGTGTGCGACTGTCACGCTAACTACATCGGCGCCGACTGCGGGTGCTCAGTACTCAAGGATAAGTGCATGGGGAGAGACGGCAAGGAGTGCAGTCGGCATGGCCGGTGTGTGTGCAATCAGTGCGTGTGCTACCAGGGCTTCTTCCAGGATGACTGCTCCGAGCTCAGGGCACCGTGCAAAACCTTCCTGTGAGTACCATTCCCAACCGCCAGACACCCGCGTCAACCACCTGTCACTGACGAAATTATATGTGGGTTAAAAGACCTTTGGGCCTTATTTTGGTGACACCAGTAACACAACACACACATAGGGGGCGCTAGTGGAATAGCCAATTCCTTCCTGTGGAAATCAAATATTTGCTGCTTCCCCCTGGTTTGGTGGTTTTGCGCTCTGTGGTAAACCCGCTTGTGTAAACTTGGGTTGTGCGGTGCAGGGGGATTTCGGACTCACCCTCCCCTGAAATATTTAGGACAGTTCTAAACTGCCTATTTGGGGTCATAGGTTTTCACTCAGTGCCAGCCGTATCTATTGTTACACTGGTTTCGCGCAGTCCTGATGCTGAAAAAACAACGTAAAATGTACGATTTCATGAATAACAATGCTTTTACACATCACTTACCTTGTATAACCGCATATTATCTTGGCCATATGAACTTCTGTCTGAGTAGCGAAAAGAGTGCGTTAGGACAGTTGGCTTGTAGTGCAAGTGATAAAGGGATTGGTTAAAAAAAGATTTTAAAACTTGAAAAAATTTAAAAAATTTAAAAAAACTGTCTTCACGATCGAGGGTTAAGTAAAACATGTTTAATTTCTGTAACCTCTGGTTCTCACTGTGTTTCTGCACCCGGTCCTCGTTTTGTGTGCACGTACTCAGAATTTTGTACGAGTTTCTGTGAACCTGTGTTGTTTTTCAGGGAATGTGCTCTGTGCAGTTTGTCAAGTGAGAAGCCCCAAGGTGAGCAAAACTGCAGCCGTCACTGTGGCTCTGTGAAGCCTCAGAGAGCAGACCAGAACCAGAACTGGGACTTCCCCTGTCAGCATACCAAGGTGCGCTTCAGAGTGGATCCAGAGACGGAGGACGGAAGTATCCGCGTCATCTATACCGACCCCCCAGGTGGGTCCCTCCACGCTGACTGAGACCCATACACCTGTCACTGCACTACACCCGTTATTGGTATGGTTGCAGTGCATGGAAATGTATTTACATTGTAAATATGGGCCCATAATCCAAAAGGCATGTCCTTGTCTGGCTGCTTGTTTGCCTGAAACATCCAAAAGCAGAAGTGCCACTGAGTTGAATTCATTTTCATTGATATGGTAATGATAATGCATGTGATAATATATACACTTTGCTTTTTCAATGTAGAAATTACAGAACTTTTTATGTTTAGCGCAATATTAATGCAATGCTTTGTAAATTAGTCATGTTTGATTCTTTGTTGCATATCATTTGTATGCAATGACTGCTTGAAGTCTGTGACCCATAGACATCAGCAGGTGCTGAGTATCTTCTCTGGTGATGCTCTGCCAGGCCTGTACTGCAGTCCTCTTCAGCTCCTGCTTGTTTCAGGGGCTAGGTGCCTTATGTTTTCTCTTCAGCATATGAAACTCGTGTTCAATTGGATTCAGATTGTGTGAATGACGTCCACACATCTAAGCCTAACTCCTCCTTCTTTGCCACATTTCTTGCAACTTGAGTGCCTTTTTTACTTACACTACAGGCCAATTGTATTAGGTTACGTGTGGTTTAAAAAAAAGGCTCAGGTAGATTTCAGTCAATTTAACTCCACATCCCTCCCACCCTTCCATCTCCCACTGATTTGGATAGATGTCCAATAATTTGTTTCATTGTAGTTAAAGGCAAAGGTGGCTATTTTGAGGAAAATCATGTCTAAGATTGTTTTCAAGTAAAACTCTTTTTTTGTTATTGTTAGTATAAATTGAAAAAAAAGTGTTTGTACACTTGTTTTCAGTTTTGTTGGTTTGTTATTGAAAGAATGCTAATAAATTAACCGAATTCTTAACTACCTAAAGTTTTTTTTATAATAACCTTGAGTGGCCTAATTCTTTTGGCCTATACTGTATATATCTAGAGAGGGATATTTCTTTATTAATGCGTTCTAAATATTGAATACACACAGAGAACAATTTTGGTCGATAGCTAATTGATCTTCATCATAGTTTTGGAATGAGTGGAAATAAAGGGGTGGGGATTCCCTGTGATTCCTGTCACCCCCCGGTCACCCCTGTTGACTTCTCCAGAGCCCATCGACATGACAATGGTGGCCGTCGGCAGCTCAATTTCAGGGATCATCTTGATCGGGCTGGCCATCATCATCATCTACCGGCTGCTTCTGGAGGTGTACTATCGCAGGGAGTACCACAACTTCATAAACGAACAGAAGAAATCTCGGTGGAACGTGGTAAGGACAACGTGCTCACACGCCTCTCCTCATATCACCTGATTTTTATGTATGTTTGCCTCCATGCTGATTGGTGTGTTTTAATATCTATGAATTTGAGTGAAGGAACATGCACTGCCTTTGTGCTGATCTGTGAAACAACGGAAACTGTTACTTAAATGTTTAGCACAATTTGACACTTACGTATTTTGGAAAAACATTATGATATATGTATATTAACATATTAACAACAAATGCATTCACCCTATTAATTAAAGGTTTTCAAAAGAGGGGAAAAACATGAACAAGTAATGCACAGGATGGCAAATTATGAATTTTTCTTAATTTATATATTTCAACAATGTCTTTGTTCTGTGCTTTTTGTAACAGTTCTGTTCTTGAGAACCCGCAATATTACTGAATGACCAAGAAAACAACAGCATTCTAAACAAAAGTCACAATATTTCCGCTTGAGCAGTCAATAAAATTGTTTAAAAGAACAATGTAAGGCTTTTTAAAACACTGCAGAAGAATGACACAGTGTTTGCAGATGCATACATGTACATTGCACTTTTTTAAATTAACCTAAATACATTTTTATGTGAATGCTTCAATTAAAACCTATGATCATTCTTCATGCATGGTAGAATTTGGTACTCTTTGAACTGAAAGGTGAATTTTATTTATTTTTCTGTGTCAGCAATCAGTTTTGGTTATATGCAATTTTAATACCCTTCATTCGCAGTCAATGGGATTTTCCACCAGCATGTCTAGAGACTAAACTAGTCTAGAATAGACCAACACTACTATCAGGATCTTATGGTTTTTATATTTTTGTATATCCAGTCGCAAAGTCTTGTACTACACCCATGCCAATCCCCAACTCATGATACACTACAATTGCCCCATGAAGTTAATTACTTTTTTTCTTTATTTTGCCATTGTCATGACATAACAGGTCTGTGTAACTGGCATTTATTGGTATTTGGCAAGCATTTCTTAGCTTTTAGCTTCATAGCAGTTTTAATAATTATATGTGCAGCAGATGATTGGAGGCAGTTCAACATCTCAGTTCACTGAACAGAGCATATATGTACATAGGAGCAAGTGTGATCGTGGTGTGGTAATAATGTACTGCATTTAAATAGCACTTCTCATAGTCTCAAACTTTACCACACATCAGCAGAAACGGCCTCTGACTGGTTTCCTCTGTCTTCTTGGTTTGTACAGGACCCCAACCCGCTGTTCCAGGAAGCCACAACCACAGTCTTTAACCCCATGCACATTACAGACTGATGCCTGCTCTTTACCTTCATGCACATTAACCCTTTAACTGACTTCTCAACCATGCGGTAGAGCTGACTTTGACAGTGAAAAACCCTATGAAAAAAAAAAAAAATCTGCCCAGCATCCTGATTGGTATGGGGCCCCAACCCCCCTTAATCAATTTGCATAAAGAGTATCTTTTTTCAACACAACTATGTGGAGCAGCAGTTCCTGCACTTTCCACACTCTGACAATGGAGGCAGCACCACAAATCACTCCCCAAAGATTAGGGCATAAAGCAGGAATTTGGCAGGTAAGGGATAAACCATGATGTTTTTCAGATAGAAGAGACCTTAAAGAATAGGAATATGATATTAAATATCAAAAATGTTAAAATCCATTTTGCCAGAATTTTACAAAAACATGCTCAACCGTGCGGTTTATGTCAGTAAAGGGTAGAAATGATCATGAGGCAGGGCAGATGTTAGCATAGTAGTTAGTGTGGTAGGAAGATGTTTGAGTGGAAAAAGTAAACAAATACAGTTATATTATATTACTAAAAAACAATATTATCGTATTATTATATATTGCCTGGCCAAAAAAAAAAGTCGCAGTTTGGATTTTTTTGGACAGTGCCCACTGTACAAGCCTCTGGAGAAAGTGTTATGATCTGGGGTTGCTTCAGTTTGTCAGGTCTAGGCTCAGCAACATTATGCGGCAATAAAATTAAGTCAGCTGAGTACCTGAATGTACTGAATGACCAGGTTATCCCATCAATGGGTTATTTCTTCCCTGACGGCACGGGCATGTTCCAGGACGACAATGCCAAGATTCATCGGGCTCAAATTGTGAAAGAGTTGTTCTGGGAGCATGAGGAATCATTTTCACACATGAATTGGCCACCATAGAGTCCTGACCTTAACCCCATTGAAAATCTTTGAGATGTGCGGGAGAAGACTTTATGGAGTGGTTCGACTGTCCCATTGTCAATACAAGGTAATGCAATTCTGGACGGAAATAAATGTTGTGGCATTTCGAAGGTTGTCGAAACAATGCCATGACGAATGTGCACAAGTTTAAAGTTTTTTAAGTTTTGTTCATGAGTTTATACTTAAAATAAAATGACGATGTATGAAACGGTGCCTGATTATAAAGCAGAAATGCCACACAATGGAGTATCTATACATGTATATAGATGTTTGTTCCAAAACGTAGTTAATGATATGTTCGATATGAAATATGTAATCAAAATGAAATCAATGATACCTGGAATGAATGTTTTTTTACATACATATTTAAACTGTTTTGTTCATAGAAACAAAATAGTTTAAACTTATAAAATGACAATTAGTGTCTGATTTTAAAGCAGAAATGCCATATGATCCAGTATATGTCAATATATACATATTTGTGGACCTAGCCATTGTAATTGATGGGACATTTACAGGCCAAAAACATGTTGATGGAGTGTAAAAAAAGCAATGAACTGTTTTAAGGTTTTAAAGAGAGATTAAAATGATTGTGTTTCAGGAAAAATGTTCAGAAATATAGCAATTTGTGAATAGCATCTTTTACCATAAACTGGCATCTCAACTGTACGGTAGAGGTCTATAATTTCTAAAAAAAAGGGGTCAAGTTATGAAACAAACTGTTAGACATTGTTATTTGGTGCTCTGGCACCTATTTCAATGAGTGACAGATAAAGGGTTAAAGACTGAGGTGTCAGAGGCCTGTTCTTTAAAAACAACCGTGGTGGTGGATGCAAGGTGGACGGTTATCTGCGTTTCCCATTTTCGGCCACCAGATGACAGCACTTCAGTTTTTAATTCTGTCCTTTTACCCCGTTTAATTGTATTATTGTTTTCAATTATTCTATTGTTTTTGGGTTGGCTCGTTTTCCCTTCCCTCTCTGTGGCCTGATTGTTCATTGTGCCCTCCTGTGTCTCGTCAGTGTCGTGTCTATTTAAGTTCCCTTCTTCCATGACTCAAGTGCTGGGTCCTTTTTGTGTGCGTTTTGGATTGTTTGCGCGGTTTGCGCGGCTTTGTTTCTGTTGTTTTTGTATGTATTAAAAGTAACATCCTCGGTTTTGTGCTTACCCTTTGGATTTTGAGTGTTTTTTTGACTCTGCATTTGGGTCCATTCCCTCACCCACCCTGACACTAGGTTCTGTTTGTTCATCAGTGACAATATAAATGCTCATGCAAATATTTCATATGGATTGACTTCAGTCTGAAAATCACTGCAGGAGCAGTGATTTCTTTGTAATTTGCTTTTTCATGAAAATTTGGCCTCTTGTAGTTCTTTAAAAAATTCTGAACAATGTTTATAATGCAGAAAGACTCTGTTTCCCTGGATTTCTAGTTCTGTGTGATCACATTTTCATGGCAATTTATTATTTCCATTATTACGGTAAATAGCCATTCAGATTTGAAAACTTCCCTTTTTCGTAAACAGTGTTTTAAACTTTTCCATCATTCTGCGAGGAATAAAAATATGAAATTGGACCATTAAATTTATATATTAAAGTGCTAGATTTATTTTTTACGTTTTTCATATTATGAACCATTTTGCTAATGACAGATTAAATGTTTTTATGAATTGTTCCCTGTGTAATTGTTTATTGTTTTCTTTTCAAACAATACGATAGTGTATTTGTGTGGGCTATAATTAGGGATATCTCTTTGTTTAGGGCACTAGTTCCCAAATTTGATTCTGTGGAACTACTTCCACTCCATCCACATTTTCAATCATAGAATTTTAACAAGCTGTTAATTTTTCTTAATTACACTTCATGTTGAGGGATTATCTATCCTCAGAACCACGCTATGTCAAAAATAACTATGCAGAATACAAGTCCCATATCCATCCATCCGTCCATGATCTATTCCCGCTTATCCTGGTCAGTGTCACAGGAAGTGCTGGACCCTATGCCAGCATGCATTGGGCAAGAGGCAGGAATACACCCTGGACAGTTCAACCCATCGCAGGGCACACACACCATTCACTCACACACTCATACCTAGGCGCAATTTAGACTCTCTTCTTTGGATGGAAACTGGGGAGTACCCACGCGGACACGGGGAGAACTCCACTCAGAAAGTCACCTCCTGGGATTTGACCGTGTGTTAATATGTCCAAAACCTGGTGGCCTGAAATGGTGGGCTATGAGTAAAAAGTGCTGTAATTTCTACATGGTAAAACCAAAATAAAATAATACCCTTTAATAGAAGATGAAAATGCTTTAACCATTTGTGAATTGTTTGATTACAAATAAAAATATGTCTTTGTCCCAGATGCTATGGAGTTCATTGTATATAGTTTAGTAGGCCCTACTTTTTAAAAGCTGTAAGATTCTCACAAATTCAAAAGCTGCAGCTTGATTGGTTCTCTATGACCTTGTATGGTTGCATTGATTGAACTGGCTTGTCACCGTCATGTTTTTTTCTGTAAATGTAGCAACTATTATACTGCAATTATAAGAGGTGTCTTCAGTAAACATATATCTTGCAAAAACGTACATCATTAGGAACAACTGTTCATACACTTAATTTTTAAGTATTTTCCCATTTTCATCTGTGCCATAAGTCCCTATTTTTATATTTGTTTAGCCGTTCGTTTTACAGTATTGTAAAACGCATAAATTGAGAAGGATTTGGGCTGAAAGGATGCTCACTTGCTTCCCCCGAATTTGCATCGCAAGAAAAACTACAACAACCAAGTAACTTGTTCTGTTCTGTAACGTCATGACGACATTGATGCCACATACGCTGATTGGCCACACGGTAATTTTAAACAATGTGCGCGGCCTTGTTTGTCGTGATGGTTGTCATTTGAATTGCAGTCAGTTCGTACATTGTTGTGTATTAAGCGAGGCAAAGTACCATCCTAGAACCAGACTTTAGCTAGTTTCACGTATTTATTGAAGTTTTTAGTTTATTTATGTTTTTAAAGGGAACGAGTACTAGCGCATCGATGTCCCGAAAAGCAACGGTAAGTTACTGTAGTAGTTTATAAGATATCTAGCTAGCTACCTCGATTAAGTTTCCAAACTGGTCATGAAGCTTTAACGTTAAATCACCTTGCTAGCAAAGTTAATTACTTGGCATTAGCCAAATGTGTGGAGATAACACTAGCTAGTTGACTTCCTGCAATTAATAACAGCTACGATAAGTAAGAACAAGCATTTGTAGTTGGATAAAACAGCTCTCGATATTTTGTTTTTGAGTGTTGACTGTGGTGTACACCGGTAGCTAACTATAGTATCGTGCTGGATTTGGCTAGCTTGAGCCACCATGCATTAACTTTCAACCAGAAAGTATATTTATGCTATCTAGCTGGCTGGGTGTTAGAATATGCTAAGATATTTGAATCGCACTAAGTTGTTTATTAGTTGCGTCGATAACATGTGAGTTGTCGGCTAAATTACTGTAGTTATTTACTCGAAGTTGATTCCACAGTTGTGAAAAAAGCTGAGAATGAAGTGTCTGAAGGTGGAAGATTATGTCAGGCGCACAGCTTGTCCGGATGAAACGCGTATTCTCTGCCGTGAACTTGAGGTAAGAAGTGTGCATCCGACCAGGGCAATTCGAAGTCTGTCAAGTCTTGAAAAGTTGTAATATATTGGTGTTCTTCGAGAGTCAATGTACTTGGCTAGGCTGATTAACCAACAGAGAATGAAATGCGTCTTTCTTGCTAACTTGCAAAGCTCGCCGGTATTTACAGTTCTCGTGAACAGCCACCAGTCCCTGCAGAGTCCTTGCTTGCTTGTAAACACAATACTTTAAAAGTAGAGAGTTTCCTCCTTATTGTCACTGTTGAAAAGTTGTTCTAATTCCTAAGGAATCCTTAAATTTAATGCATGTATCCTTAAAATATAACTGCATATACAAAGTGTAAAAGTTTATACAGAAAATAAAAATCTCTTTTGAGAGGGGCCCCTGTAGTAGACATTGTTTTTTTTAAAGGACTTGAATGAAACGCTAGCTGCCAATAACTGCCTTGCCTTGGACAGAGCTTTGTGAAGAATGGGCTGGGAGCGGCGGGCCGGACCGTGTGTGACCGCGTGATCCGGGCCTGCAATGAGCGGCTGGGGGCTGCTTCCCTGAGCGCCGAGCACCTGGACTGCCTGATGGGCCTCGTGGAGCTCGCGCTCCGCGGCTATGACAGCAGCACGCTGTCCGCGCCGCAGTGCGACCCGCTCTACATGGAGAAGATCCTTTTCCACGTACTGAAGAAAGTGGCTACGCGTGGTTCCCAAGCCTGGTGCCAGTTCCTGGGGGACTTGCTTTATGACAGACTGGCCTTGGCTGCACTGGTAAGGGAGGATGAAAGTGACGGGTGGTGGGCCTTTTGTAATTTATTTAGTTATATTTTTAAAATTATTTTATTGCTGCTGTATCTCGTGCCAATCCAAATGATGATATAGCTCACTGTGCCAAACCTGGTTCTTTGGAAGATGCATGTTCTGCTGCTGTTTGTTTCCCCATTTAAATAAGCAACTGCTTTACGCCCCAGTAGGTGCATGAGCTGCATTAAAGGGGAATTGCACCTTAAAATGATATTAACCTCATTTAACAGATCAATGCGGGACTGATTAAGCACCTCTTAGTGGCTGGCCAAAGCAATCTCTGTACAGAAGTAGCGTATGTGAAACGTGCAAATTTGGTTGAGGTATACATCATAATGACACACACCTGTACCATTTTTCATTTTTGAAGACCTACAATGGGCAGCAATGCCTCCCCCAGCCTCTCGCACTCGGCAAAGGGGGCATTGACCGAGCTAAGAATATATAAATCCTGTGTTCCTGATCCTTTGAGCTGAACAGCCATTTTGGGTGGGCAGTGCGTGTTTTTTTTTTTCGTATGCTCCGTGTTGATTGGTTAACTGACCGGGAAAGACGGCACCCCTCCAACCACCTGCCCACACTCTCACTCCTGAAAAGCAAACAAACAGACATGGTGTCTGTAAATCATATGCTGCCCCGTGTATGTTTGAGCTGGAGTCGGATCTCGAATTTAAAGCCACAGAGGTCAACCAGGGCCCTGCAGGAAGTGTCCGAATGGTAAGCTTTTTCCGTCCAATCACAAGCTATAGGTTGGCTGTTGCACACCTAGCTACTTGGCTAGAGAGCTGCGAGGCACTTTGACAGCTCGCTGTGCAGGCCGTCTGTAGCTCCTTTGCCACTGTCCTGCAAAATATACCGGGTCCGCTTTTTCCCCAACCTCCTCTTCCTTTTGAAGGCTGTGCAGTAAAATGCGCTGTGACAGGCTGTCAGTCAACGAATGCGACATGTCACAGCGCATTTTACGGGGCCCGTTTTACAAATCACGTCTGAAATCCGGCTCGCTTATTCATTTGTAATTGCGCTTCACGGTTGTCAATGCTAAGTCATGAACAGGTGGGCGTTGCCTTATTCTTTTGAGCGGCTTCCCACGGGTGGTGGGGGGAAAAAAACCGGCAAATCCCCCGGTTCTCCCGGACCAGGTTTGGGGAGCCCTGTTGTGGGCAGCTCCTCAAACAGTGGCTGTATCCGGAAACTCCCAATTTTTCTGCCTGTACTTCCTTTGCGCGCGTGTAGACGGGTGAAGGATATTTGGCATAACCCTGGCCTAGTTGATCAGTCCTGGCTGAGATGGAGGAGCAGTGGGAGGTAGGAGGGTGTGCCGCTGCATTTGGACAAGGCCCAATATGTCTTCCTGCTTCCCCTCCCAGACTGCTGACCGCCTCCTGCTGGCTCAGAGCTGTTTCGCGGTGCTGTGGAGTGAGCCCGCGGGGCCCGGAGGAGGCGGCGGCGGCGGCCCTCAGCCGTCCCCCGACCGCTGGATCGCCAACCAGCTGAAGACGCTGCGCTTCCTGCTCCTGCAGCAGCGGGACCCCCAGGCGCCCTCCAAGGTGGCCAAGCACGCCGAGGACGCCTTGACCAAGTACGCCAAGGCCCGCGGGGTCCTCGGGGAGGGCGACGCCCGCCACCTGCTGGAGCAGGTCCGGCTCCACCTGCTCGGGCCTCGGCAGCGGGGGGAGGACCGGGCGGGCTGGCCCGCGCTCTGCGAGGTGTCCCTGAGCGTCTGCCGGCTCCTGGGCCAGGCGGGCCTCTGGGACCTGGCAGCGGGGCACCTGGAGCGGGACGTCGGCTGGATGCGGGGGTCCCCCTGCCTGGCTGTGGCCCTGGACCTGGCCCGCAGAGCCACCGAAATCCACCGCGCCCCCGGCGGGCAGCGCGGGGCGGCGCTGACCACGTGCGCCCGCGGCCTCCGGGCCCTGCCGGCCGAACCGGGGCACCAGGAGCGCCACGCGGTGCTGCAGGGCTGCCAGCTGGTCGCCTGGGTGCTGGAGGTGGGCCAGTACGGGCCACTGGGAGGCTCGACCCTCCTGGCCTGGTTCTCCTTCCTGGAGGGATACCAGGAGTTTTTGGAAAAGCACATCCAGATGGTGAGTACAGACCGCCTGTTTTAGGGAAACGTAACGGACCACTCAGCCACTTTCAGATTTTAGCCTCCACATCAGTGTGGGTTGGAAAGGACTATGGATTTCTCAAAAGTGTGTTCCAGTTGGGAAGTTTTGTGTTCTTCTCAAAAAAAAAAAAAAAAAAAATTATGGATGTAACTCAGGTAGGAAAATTGGCATTGTATCATAATCTACAAAAAATTTGTTCTGATGACAAGCTGTTTGTTATAAAATAGACCTCATAAATTTGACATTTCTTTCAATCTGTTCTCACAAGTGCTTCTGATACCACCTAGAAGAAGAATGGGTGCTGCTGTCGCTTCAGTCTCCGAAAAGAAGCTAGTGTGAAGTTTTGTTTGGCCCGCATTGTAGAGTTCCCCTGAAGTGCAGTTACATGTTTTTTTTTTTTGGCCCTTTCCCTAATTACTGTAAAAATGACAAGCCTAAACAGTTACATTGTACTCGTGAATATGGACTGCATGAGAAGCAGATGGGGTGCTTGATCCTTTGTCTGAAGCTGTTATTTGTTACTGTTCTACCCCAGTCTGCAGGGTTTTGTTTGGCTGAAGCTGTTATTTGTTGCTGTTTTACCCCAGTCTGCAGCGTTTTGTTTGGCTGAAGCTGTTTTGTTACTGTTCTGCCCCAGTCTCCTGGGTTTTGTTTGGCTGAAGCTGTTATTTGTTGCTGTTCTACCCCCAGTCCGCAGGGCAGCAGATGGAACAGAAGCACTACCACACCCTGTGCTGCATCTTGCAGCAAAGCCTCGTTGATGCATATGAGAGTCTGGAGGCCTCACAGGTAACTGGAAGGAATCTGCTCCTCAACAAGCACCACTCACTTCTCATCACTAATCCAGTTTCCCACAGACTTGGACCAATGGGTAATTAGAAGTTCAGCTTGATGTGGAACATGTGTTTTGCAGAACATTTTGCACTCCACAGCAGAACGCAATGATTAGTACAGATTGGGATATCACTGTTAGCATGTGGTCGCTTTGGCCATTTTTGGTTTAATGAAACCTCTCTCTTCCAGAAATGCTCATTACTTTAGTAGAGTCATGGAAAATTGTCTGAATTTAGGGGGTTGTGCATCTTTGTTTATGGCCTGGTTATACGAACAAGTCCAGCAATATTAGTGTATTGATGGTGTAAACAAATTTGGTGGCTTATTGGTATACATGAATTCACTACCAAATTTCATTTGTCTCTGAAGAGAAGTGTATGGCCTTGTATTCTTTCTACAAAATAACGTGCCTCCAAATGTACGTCCACCTTGCAGAACGGCCGCCATATAAGCTTAAGACTTGCACAATAAAAATGTTTCTGACGATGTTTCTTTGAGGAAATGTGATTTGATTGGACGTGGCCTGCGGGTGTTGTTTATCGGCTGTCCCTGGTCCCTGCAGCTGGAGGAAGCGGAGTCTCTGGAGCGCGTCCTGCTCTACTGCCAGTCCGCCGCCAGCAGGCTGGTCGACGCCCTGCGGAAGCTGGCCAATGACAGCACCTTCGCCAAGGCCGGTAACGTACATATCATTCGCTTCCCTGGTGTTTCTCGGGCCTCCATTGGCTGTTAAACTCGTTTCTGCTGTGTTGCGTATATTGTGTACGTATAGCATTGTGTCTGCTGTGAGTCCAACTCTCTGTATAAACACAGAATTTTTTTCATGGTGGAGCGGTCTGAAGACTTGATGAGGAAAGTGCTTTGTGAAGTTATTGAATGGTGTAATTGCTCTGCGCAGTTGATTGTGCGGTTCAGCTTGTTTCTCTGTGCTAATGCGCTGCTTCCTGTTCGGTACCTGGCCCTTGGGCTTGCGGCTTTTGTGTTCCGTTTGTGCAGCGTTTGTGCAGCCCTTCTGATGAGGGCTTTGGAAGGCACTCTGGGTCTGTGTGTCTGCTAGATGAATAAGTAGTATTGAAACTTACCGGAGGTACTGGTTCACATGTTGACTGAATATATATTGACCCCCCTGTGCTTTAAAAAAAAAAAATCCTTCTTTGCATGTTCTTTCTGCTCATAAGTAGCTTGATTTTTTGTATTTTTAAAAATATGTTATTATCAGTGTTTGTTATGAATCAAGCCAATGCAAAAAAATTGGAAGTACGTCCATTTTATTTTGGAGTACAATTTAGAAAAACGTTAGGATTTTTCTACAGTCGATTTCTATTGAGGACAGGCTCCCAGAGGGACGGAGATTAGGGGCTTTCGGGGACTCTGTTCAGAGTCTGGCCGCAGGCCGCTGTGGAGCTGATGGACGGCGTGTTGTAATCCGTGTTCGTCTTTGTCTGGGCAGTCTCTGCGATTAACAGCGTGGTTCGCGGGCTGCACAACCGCAAGCTGTACGACCAGGCCTTCTCTCTGGCGGAGATCCTGTGCCAGGAGCTTCGGAAGGACCGCCACCCGTCCCTGCCCGTGGAAAAGGTGAGACGCTTCTGAATTTAGCATTTTTGAACCTGTTTTGAATCGTATTGAACCTGTGTTTTGTAGTTGTCCATGACCATGAAATGCACTTCTGTGCGTCGCTTTGGGTAAAAGCGTCTGCCAAATAAATGTAAATGTAATGCGTGTGTGTTTGTTATATTATGGTTTGGTATATTGTGATTGTGTTCATTTGATTTCATATTATTGGGTTAGGTTGTCAGTACAGTAACCAGTACTGCGTGGAAGTTGTTCACCAAAACCCTGAATTGCAAAAATCTATTGATGTGCTTGATCTTATGTTAGATGTGATGTCTCTCCATTGGGAAAGGTCTGCAGCTGCTGTTAGTCTGTATTCTGAGCACAAACGCTGATTTTTTTTTTTAACGCCCGACGCGTCGCCTGCCGTCCCGCAGCTGAACCGGACCTTCATGCTGGCCGTCCTGTGCTCCCGGAGGGCCGGCCGGCTGGAGCAAGCCCTCGACTGGGTGGGGCACTGGCTGCGGGCCCTGGGGGGCCGGGTCCTGGATCACATGGCCGAACCGGTGTCCCTGTGGGCCAAGATCAAGGCCGACGCCGCCCGGGCGGGCCAGGAGGACATGCGCCTTCGGTAGGTGGGGGATGGTCTGCATGCGTGCTGGGGGGTTCCTGGTGCATTTGTGCTACTGCGGCAGTGTAGTATAATGGCTAAGGAGTTGGTCTTGTAACCTAAAGGTCGCAGGTTCGATTCCCCACTAGGACACTGCCGTTGTACCCTTGAGCAAGGTACTTAACCTGCATTGCTCAGTGTGTGTGTGTAAATGTTTGTGTGTGTATGTGTGTATATATATATATATATATATATATATATAAGTATATGTATATATGTGTATATATATATCCAGCTGTATAATTGGATACAATGTAAGTCGCTCTGGATAAGAGCATCTGCTAAATGCCTGTCATGTAATGTTCTGTGGTTTGGTGGAGTGACTGCTTGGGGTTTATTCTCCCTGGTGCTGCTGTTGGAGAGTTAGAAGGTCTGAGAGTTTTGTGTTCACCGTAAATTTGGCAACCAGCTCAGATTTGAAGAAAATCAGTGAGCGACTTAACTGTGTGATCAGCTGCTTTGACTGATTGATTTAGTGGCCCGGACATCGGGGGGAAAACGGTGAAACTACTGAAGAGGTTTAGCCGCGTAAGCGCTGTACCAGGGAAGCCAGCATCGGCGTTAGCCATTTTGTGTCTGGGGCGAACACGTTGATCCGCTGTGACCCGGTCGTGTTCTTAAACCCCTCCCACCCCCCCCCCCCCTCCTTTAGGACCCTGCGGGACGGCCTGGGGCAGGACCCCCCCGGGGAGGGGGAGGCGATGATGTGCCTGCTGGAGGAGGAGCTGAGGGCGTACCGAGCCGGGGGGGGCGACACGGCGCAGGAGCGCTACAACGTGCTCTGCGACCTGCTGGAGCTCTGCCCGGAGGGTGGCGCCCGCACGCTCCGCCGCGCCGTCTACCTCTGCGACATGGCCCAGGTGGTCTGCTTCCAGGACTTCAGCGAGCAGACGGACTGGTAGGCCCCGCCTCCCCGCCCCCGCGCCCCCCCCCCCGCCGAACCCGGGCCGGCTCGCGCGCGGCCGCCATCGCCTTTTAAACGAGTTGTCGTCGTAGGCGCGGAGTGACTACTGAACTTTGAGTTGACGACTTTATAGAAAATGAGTGCGTTGTCAATTTCATTAGCTAGCTAAAAGAGGAGAAACTAAGAATCCACACGACGGGGAACCTTGAAGTCTCTTTTGCCCAGCTTTGTAATTGACAGTACGGTTGTTTTTTCTGTTTTCCTGACACTGCTTGTACTGTACTTAAAATGGGGCACCTCCCAAGGGATTGGCCAGATTTGGCATCCACGCGAGGGCTTGATGGCAAAAAAAACAGGCTTATTGCTTTTTTCTTCCTGTACCATTTCCTCATTGCTGTGGTCCAGTTCGGCCGTGGACTTTACCCAAGAGGCCCTGCGGCTGCTGGAGGAGGAGCCGGAGACGACGGAGAACTCCGACAGGCTGAAGGATCACAAGGCGCAGGCCTTGCTGTGGTTCTACGTCTGCACCCTGGAGAGGAACTTGCAGGAGGTACTACCTTGCATGGATCTTTCACGTCAGTTTAGGAATGCCCTTTGGGTCCCAGAGTGAGAACTTTAGAAAGTAACACAAAAAAAAAAAAAACCAGCACTGAAGTAATTTTTCTGTCTTATTATCCTGTCTCCTGAGTGTTCACTGTGATATGCTGTCTCACTTTCACTGCTGTCTGAACCCGTCTCAACCAGAGGTATAACAGTTACAGAACTGGACTGTAGGTTTGGAGGAGTCATGTAGCAGGTATAACCGCTACAGTACTAGACTGTAGGTTTGGAGGAATCATGTAGCAGGTATAACCGCTACAGAGCTGGACTGTAGGTTTGGAGGAGTCATGTAGCAGGTATAACCGCTACAGAACTGGACTGTAGGTTTGGAGGAGTCATGTAGCTGGTATAACCGCTACAGAACTGGACTGTAGGTTTGGAGGAGTCATATAGCTGGTATAACCGCTACAGAACTGGACTGTAGGTTTGGAGGAGTCATGTAGCTGGTATAACCGCTACAGAACTGGACTGTAGGTTTGGAGGAGTCATGTAGCTGGTATAACCGCTACAGAACTGGACTGTAGGTTTGGAGGAGGCATGTAGCAGGTATAACCGCTACAGAGCTGGACTGTAGGTTTGGAGGAGTTTGACCGTACCGAACCCCCCCTCTCCCCCCCAGGCTAAGGAGAGGGAGCAGAGGCTGGCTGCAGCTCGGGAGCAGTCGGGAAGCCTGGAGCCCCTGGGGACCAACGACCTGGACTATGAGGACAAGCAGAAACGGCAGGACAGCCAGCAGGTGTACGAGAGCCTGCGCTTCAACCTGATGGCCCAGAGCAGTAAGTCTTACATGAATGAGTCTGGAATGATATGCAGTGTTTAAAACGTATTTACTGACATTTTCTAGGGTTAGGGTCTATAGTGAGGAAAAATGGTACACAAATGTAATGAGAGTTAAAAAAGGATAGTCATGATAGGCACTACAGAAGAGTAATCTCTCGGAAAGCTGTTCCACACAGGTGATATGGCATAAGTGTTGTCTTTTCCTGGTTTTAAGGGCAGCATTTCAGTGAAGTGATGTAACTTTCTGAACTTACCTGACTCTTCTAGTTATTACATAGGCATTACTGATGATTATTTATCAAAAATCACATTGTATAATTTTGTGAGTACCAATAGTCATCCCCACAATATCATCACAATGTTTTTGACCAAATACCTCAATATCGATATTTGATTTTGTCCGTATCGCCCAGCCCTAGTCTGTACTGATTTGACTGGGAGACGTGATGTGTGTCTGTACTGATTTGACTGGGAGACGTGATGTGTGTCTGTACTGATTTGACTGGGAGACGTGATATGGTGTGTGTCTGTACTGATTTGACTGGGAGACGTGATGTGTGTCTGTACTGATTTGACTGGGAGACGTGATGTGTGTCTGTACTGATTTGACTGGGAGACGTGATATGGTGTGTGTCTGTACTGATTTGACTGGGAGACGTGATATGGTGTGTGTCTGTACTGATTTGATGGGAGACGTGATATGGTGTGTGTCTGTACTGATTTGACTGGGAGATGTGATATGGTGTGTGTCTGTGCTTGTCAGAGCAGTGCCAGTCTCTGGACCGGGCCTTGGAGTTGTGGAGGGCTCTGCTGGCTGCAGGGCCCAGGCCGGCCGTGAGGAGCAGCAAACAGACTGGTTTTTCCATCGTGCTCATGGGGGCCCTGTACAAGCTCATGGGGAAGGTGAGGATGCTAAAGGGAATCATGGCTGTTTGTCTCACTGAGGTTTATCATCTGAAAGTATTGAGAACCTGGCCTGGTTGCCACTGATAGTTCTGCCCTTCTTTTGGGGACGTACTGTAATAAAGATCCTGATAGCTGCTTCTTGAAGGGTGGTCTAATTTGCATTAAATATTGTTCCAGCCACTGCAGGCGCTCGAGAGTTACCAGCTGGCCGCTGGTCTCGCCCGCGGAGCCGGCGACGCCCATAACTGCGCCAGCAGCCTGTGCCAGAGCACGCGCCTGCTTCTGGAGCTGGGCGCCCCTGAGCTGGCACAGGTGAGTGCCCGGTCTCACACTCAAACCTGCCGCTTCCTCTCTGACAGCTGGGTTCTTGTGTTCTGGGTCTGTTCATGAGAGCTAGGCGCATTAGTAAACTTTTAGCGTTTACATCTGAAAATCTCATATTACTTTACAGAGGGAGGGAGGGGCCGTGCCTTATTTAGGCAGTTAAACTGGTTTCCCTGTGCTAGTGGATGTGATGAAGACTCCTATTAGAGCAAAGGTTCCTGCAGGATTAGGAAGCAGAGAAAACCGGTAAATCCGTGACCCTGATCCCAGCGAGCGGAGCTGTTCTCTCTGACCCTGATCCTAGCGAGCGGAGCTGTTCTCTCTGACCCTGATCCTAGCGAGCGGAGCTGTTCTCTCTGACCCTGATCCTAGCGAGCGGAGCTGTTCTCTCTGACCCTGATCCTACCGAGCGGGGCTGTTCTCTCTGACCCTGATCCCAGCGAGCAGAGCTGTTCTCTCTGACCCTGATCCTACCGAGCGGGGCTGTTCTCTCTGACCCTGATCCCAGCGAGCAGAGCTGTTCTCTCTGACCCTGATCCTAGCGAGCGGAGCTGTTAACTCTGACCCTGTGATGCGCAGGTGCAGCTGGAGCAGGCGGAGCAGCTGCTGCAGCCGGGCAGTCCCGGTACAGAGGGGCCGACGCCTCTGGACGTGCAGGCTGTACTCCTGAGGGCCCAGCTCTGCCACAGCACTGGCCAGGTAAGGGGGGGAGCAGCTTTGGGGAATATAAGCCTTTATAAAGCCTTTAATGGAACACTACATTAATGGGTGAGAATTGGCAGTCTTAACGGAGAGGTTAAGGGCGATTCTGACTGTGGTACCTGGGCTTGGCTGTCTCTCCCCAGGTGGAGTCGGGCGTCTCCCTCCTGAACCAGGTGCTGGAGAAGGTGGGGGCGCACCCCAGGTCCAAGGCGTGGTACCTGCTGCGAGCGCAGGCCCTGCAGACGGTCGGCTCCTACCTGAGCCTGGGCGTGTCCGCGCTGCCCCCCCACCTCCGCCAGAGGATCGCCGATCACGGTGCGTTAAACGTCCGTCTCCATGACGCCCGCTCCCCCCCCCGTGCAGAGTTCGGTAAAGATGCAGTGCTGGTGGGCCCCCCCTTGGGCCCCCTCGTACCCCCCGCAGTCCTGGTCGCTGTTGGCTCCCTCTGGATCGGGCGGCCTGGCCTACGGTAGTCCTCACCCAGGGCAAGGTGCTGATTCTGGAGCACCTGAAATGTGTGGTATTCACTAGCAGCTTTGCTTCAGGCTTGCTCTGAGGGCGTTTAGGCCAGGGTAATTAACCTAATTAAGTACATACTTAATCCAGGCATATCTCTGCCTCTCCAGGACCTCTGCTTGCCTAACTGTCCTGAACCAATTTTTCTTCTTTTCCTACATTACATTGCATTACATTTGTTTAGCAGATGCTTTTATCCAAAGCGACGTACACAAGTGCATTTCGTGGTCATGGACAACTACAAAACACAGGTTCCCTAGGACCTCTTCTCCCCCCGCTGGGCGTGGAACCCTCTGGCCTCGCCCAGGTTCATTAACCGTATAAAACCAGCTGGAAGATATTTGGCGTTGCATTCCTCGTCCTGAGTTAGGTTTAAAAAAAAAAAAAAAAAAAATGAACAAAAAATCCTTCCCGTGACACTTTGGATGCTGGCCTGAGTTTGGGGAAGGGGAGGGCGTTGCAGACGGTGAGTTTGGGGAAGGGGAGGGCGTTGCAGACGGTGAGTTTGGGGAAGGGGAGGGCGTTGCAGACGGTGAGTTTGGGAAGGGGAGGCGTTGCAGACGGTGAGTTTGGGGAAGGGGAGGCGTTGCAGACGGTGAGTTGGGAAGGGGAGGGCGTTGCAGACGTGAGTTTGGGGAAGGGGAGGGCGTTGCAGACGGTGAGTTTGGGGAAGGGGAGGGCGTTGCAGACGGTGAGTTTGGGGAAGGGGAGGGCGTTGCAGACGGTGAGTTTGGGGAAGGGGAGGGCATTGCAGACGGTGAGTTTGGGGAAGGGGAGGGCGTTGCAGACGGTGAGTTTGTTTGTTTGTTTTTCTGCATTTCAGGATTGAGGACTGCTGACACTGCTCTCGACGAGAGCATGAAGTGGCTGTGCAGTCTGGTGGTGACCCTGCTGGGGAGCGGCCTCTACGGGGCGGGGAGCGCCGGCGCCGACGCGCGCTTCGTGGATCAAGGTGAAGCCGCGTCGCGCGTAGGTCTCGTGGCAGACCAAGGCGGAGAGACGCCTGGCTGATGATACGTTTTTGGAAAACCTTTTGGATTATAGCCGTGTTCTGACCAGTCGGGCTTTTCTTTTTCTCTTGGTGTTCTCTTCTGTGGTTTGAATAGACGTGAGGCTATTATAGATTAGTTTTAAAAGTTAGCACTGTAAAAATTGGACATGGATGGGGACATTTAATTTACTGACATTTGGGTAGAAATCTGTTATCTTTTATTTTATTTATAAATAAATACATTTATTTTTATTTACATTCACCAAGTCACACACAACTCTTCTATAAGGGCCAAGTTAGCGTCTTATTTAAAGCTCAAACTTGTAGTACAAGGAGTCTGACCAGGTTGACCCCTTGATTTAAATAGTCTGCCCTACTTCCAGAGATGTACCCTGCTAATAAACTATTAGTTGATTTACCTCTGGAAGAATCATGATCTTGTGTGACTGAGGTTCTAATTTGAGGTGGAAATTTAGGCCAACTGAACCCTTGACCAGGAACATAGTGCTGACAAGCAGACTTGTTGGCACCAATCTGGTTGCAGGACACTGATTTTGTGAAGCGTAACCTCCCTTTGCCGATGGTGTAGGGTGCAGTGGCTGATGTTCAGCGTGTGTGTCTGTAATGCAGGGGACAACGTGCTGCTGAAGTGGCAGGTGCTGTCGGAGGTGCTGAGCTGTTCGCTGGGCGTGGTGGCGGTGAGGAGCCACTGCGGTACCGTCCCCGAGGCCAAGGCTCGCTGCCTGGAGGCCCTCAAACTGGCCACCAAGCTGCAGACCCTCAGCCAGTGAGTTACGGGGGCTGGGTTAATAAAGCCAGAGGGTTATGGGTGCTGGGTTAATAAAGCCAGTGGGTTATGGGTGCTGGGTTAATAAAGCCAGAGGGTTATGGGTGCTGGGTTAAAACTAGTGGGTTATGGGTGCTGGGTTAATAAAGCCAGTGGGTTACGGGTGCTGGGTTAAAACTAGTGGGTTATGGGTGCTGGGTTAATAAAGGCAGAGGGTTATGGGTGCTGGGTTAAAACTAGTGGGTTACGGGTGCTGGGTTAATAAAACTAGTGGGTTATGGGTGCTGGGTTAATAAAGCCAGTGGGTTATGGGTGCTGGGTTAAAACTAGTGGGTTATGGGTGCTGGGTTAATAAAGCCAGTGGGTTATGGGTGCTGGGTTAAAACTAGTGGTTTATGGGTGGAGGGGTAATGGAGCCAGTGAGTTATGGGTGGAGGGGGAGAGAGGTAGAGAGTGAGTAGGGGAGAGAGGGGGAAGGAGGGTGGTGTGTGTGCAGCTCTCTGACCGCTGGTCCCCCCCCAGCTGTGCAGAGCTGTTGGTGGCGAAGGCTGAGCTGGAGCTGCAGATGGCGGAGCTGGAGCTGAGCGGGATGGACCTGGAGCAGGTGGAGGGCCTCCTGGACCTGTGCACCGGTCAGTACCACTCGCTGCTCTGCGCCTGCTCGGAGACTGCCACACTCCGCTACACCAGGGGGCGCTAGAGAACCGCGCCAGCAAACCACTTTGCTATGAGGGTCTGAACACGGTGGAGCTTTGTTCATTTCCATTTTATTGAGTGGGACAGATGCACGTTAATTTATAATGGTGACAGAACCTTTGAAGGCGCTATTTTATAACTGGGCGTGTTTGGGAAAAATAATGAAAAAGTTTATCCCAGCCAATCAGAATCGAGTTTCCAGCCAAACCGTTGTACATTTTGTGTCGGACAATATTTGTGAGTTGAAGAAATTGTATGTGTGATATCTGATGCTGACTGTGTTTGACCTGATAGGCTAAGCATTAAGACTTCATTATGTTGGAAAAACTTGGGTACTGATGTGCGTTGTTACTGGTGTGTGGAATTTCTATATAGCGAGTGGGCCGACCAGGATGCTTTCAAAAAATGTATTCCTTCCTGTGCTAAGAGTCGATTTGGAATCGATCCCATTTATGCGGTCACTCGATCTATGAAAAAATTGGAAATCACCGTCCCTAAAAGGGAGTGATTTATTGATGCAAATTACATCATTTTGGTTCAAAGATGTAAATGCACAAACTGAAATTCACAGGGCTCTACAATATTTTACACTGCGTTTTTGGCGAGTGACTGATGAAGTTACACCATTGGTCGGCCGGTTCGGTCCAGCCATGTACTAGGTTTTGACCTGGTCTTGTTTCCAAGGAGCTCGTTCTCCTAAGATGAAGAATTTTGGAGCGCACTAATGTAACCGAATTAGTTTTGCTCCTGAATAATTTTTCCGCTTGGCGCACGTGGATTTTCAGGAGCAAATGCTCCTAAAGTGGGAGCCCTGTAGAGCCTGATCCAGCTTAACCCCTCAGCGCACATGCCAAATCTGTCCAGTCTGTGCCCGTTTAGGCGGTACCGACCACTAGGGGGGGGTGTGCGCTAAGACGTTAAAGGCGTATAAATAAATGTGATTTCCCCGGTGCTTTGGCAGATTTCGGCGGCACGGAGAAGAAGGCGGGGCTCAAGATAAAGGCGCAGAAGGGCCGGCTGCCCAAGAAGGCGTCCCTGGCCCCGGGGCCGTCTGAGGAGGAGGAAGACGGCGGCGCCTTCCTCCGCACCCGGGCCTTCCCGCGTGAGCCGGCGGAGACGGGCGGGGAGTGCGGCCTGTCGGCCTCCCCGCCCCTGAGGGCGCGGCCCGAGCGCTGGCTCTCCGCCCTGGGCCACGCGGCCGGCTGCGCCTGCCCCTGCTGCTCCGAGCCGCGGCTGGGCCGCGTGGTGGTGCGCTGGGCGGCGGCCCGGGCCGAGCTCACCCGTCGCCTGCGCCGGGACGGGGCCGAGGGGCGGAGCCGCAGGCTCTTCCTGGCCGCCCTGTCCCGCGCCGCCGCCGCCAGCGCCAGGCTAGGCGCCGGGCTGGTCCGGCTGGTGGGGCCGAGCGGCGGGGGGCCGGGAGCCTGGCAGCCCTCCTTCCTGCACGACCTGACCGCCAAAATCTACCTGCGCATGGCGCTCTCCGGCGTGGAGCCGCAGGCGGGCGGCGGCGGCGGGCGCTCCTGGGAGCCGCTGGAGTCCGGCCTGGCCTTCGTGGGCTCGCGCTCCGCCCCCGAGCTGGCGCTGGTCCGCGCCGGGCTGCTGGCCGCCCAGGCCCTGGCCTCCATCCTCGCCCTGGCCTCCAAGCAGGGCTGCCGGCCCGAGGACCTGTTCTCCCCCCGCTGGGCGTGGAGCCCTCTGGCCTCGCCCAAACACAAGCCCGCGCCCTTTCCGTCGGCCAAGAAGACCAAAGAACCCAACGCGCCGGAGGCCAAGAAAGCCAGGGAACCGGCCGCCGGCGCCACCGCGGTGCCCAGGCTCAAGATAACGTTCCCCTCCGGCAAGCTCAAAGCCGCCAAAGCCTCCCGGCCCCCCCCCAAGTCCGCCTCCACCCCTCGGGACGCGTCCCGCGCCTTCGCCTTCGACGACGAGGTGCCCCGGATCGCCGCGTGCACCCCGGTGCCCAAGGTGCGGGCCCCGCGTCCGGCGGGGTGCGGCGGGGCCGCCAAGCCGGGCCCCAAACTCCAGTTCCGGGTGTACGACGAGTCGTCCCCCTCGGTGGACGGACCGGGACCCGTGCCCGCCGCCCCCAAACGAAGCACCAGGTCCCGATTTAAGGTGAGGAAGGGGTGGGGGGTACTGCTGAGCCGGGTCCACAGCAATGGAAGACGCTCCTGAGGTGTAGATCCTCCTGGTCTGATTGTACAATGGATAAATACCATGTTGACCTGATTGATTGGTTCAATGGTGGATGGATTGCTGGATTGTTGGCTCGGTTGATTGGCTGGCTGTGTCTGTGATTGACAGGCGTTTGCGCCGTCCCTGTTAACAGGTGGAGTTCAGCGAGGAGAGCGACGCGGAGGCCGACGCCCCAGCGCCGGCTGGTCCGACGCGCCCGCGCGCAAAAACCGCCCCCACCCCCGCCAAGCCCAGCGCGCGCGCCCCGGCCCAAACGCCGGGAACCGCCGGCGGCACCGCCTCCAAGCCCAGCGCGCGCGCCCCCGCCCCCAGGAAGCCGGGCCGGCCCAAGAAGAGCACGGCCCTCCCCGCCGACTCCGCCTCCTCCGCGGAGGACTGCGCCCCGGCTCGCTCCGCCCCCAGGAGGGGTCGGCCCCGGAAGCCCGACGCGGGCGACGAGGAGCCGGAGAGGATGAGGAGCATCCGGGAGGAGGAGGCGCGGCAGGAGGAGGAGAGGAGCCTGGAGACGAGCGTGGAGGAGCTGCGGGCGTCGGACACGGAGGAGCAGGGAGCGCAGGGTGGGTGCGGCGGTGCCCTCCTGGTACACTCCACACCAGACCTGGGTCAAATACGTATTTGTTTTGGATTCCAATACTTTTTTACGCTTTACTGATCTTGTCTGGTGTACTGGAACCAATGAAATACTCTCAAAAAGTGCAAACCCCGCCTCCTGATCATATTGGCAGGCAAGATCAAGAACCATAGCACAGAAAAGTATTTGAATCCAAAACAAATACGTATTTGACCCAAGTCTGCTTCACACCAAAGGAGTCTGTTTATTTTACACAGTTTTCAACAAAGACTACATGCTCAAAAACATCAATCACGGTTAAGTAGACTAGGGGGAATCCTTTGTGGGAGAAAAAACAGGTTTTAGTGGATCTGAGAGTTTATAGATTTTTACAGCAGACTTAGCACTTGGGAAAACTACAAATCCCCAAAGTTTTTTTGCAGTCCATGCATGTTGGAAATGAGAGCTACCGCATTTGTTCTGCCAGGCGCCTCTTGATTTAAGTTATTCTAGCGGACACCGTACCTCTGTAACTTACAGCTCAGTTACGTATAGCGCCAAACAACGCCTTGAGGGCTTGATGCCAGAGCTCATTTACCATGTAACGCTCACCTTGTGCACTCATGAGCACCACTGTGAGCATTACACGGACCTGCAGTTTCACAAAAGCTGACATATTTTTTTAAGTCAAAAGGGATTTTTAAGTATTCTCTAACCTGAAAGTTTAGCTAGATGGTGTGCTGAGGAGTTTGATGGAGCTTGGTTGAACCTTTACTCTGTTTCATGCGTTTCTCATGAGCCTAATGGCAGTGCTGGCTCAAAGTAATTTCCCTCCTTCGTTTTAACAGGGTTTAGTCAGGCCCCAAGATGTCTGGTTCTCCTCCTACAGTCTCATCCCATGTCCCAACAGGTGGTCTGCTGGACGTCCCGGACAAGGATTTTGAGGTGTTAAGAAGGGAACCGGTGCCGCATCAACCGATGGAGGGCCTTTGGGAAATTAGGGGTGGGGTGCCCTCTGCCCCCCTGCCACCCCACGCGACCTACCCCAGCACTGGGCCTGGTGAGACCTGAGCTTTGGGATTAGTGTGCATATCACTGTATCGTCCAAAAACCTCCGCTTGAAATTGCCATTGAATTGTTCAGAAGGACCAAGCTTTGTGTCCAATCACTGTGGATTAGTCACATGGGCTTTTGAACCTACAAACATTTCTTTTTAGTTGCGAGACATTTATTGTGGATTGATTACTGGATGGCAAGTAACTAAGCAAGTGTAAACATTTGTTCATGACTTTTTTTTTATTTTTATGAAAACCTAAAAACAATCCACTATATATATATATATATATATATGTTTGAGACAGATGTATTTTTTCTTGATTTGGCTCTGTACTCCACAATTGTAGATTTGTGATCAAATGGTTTGTGTGTCGTTAAAGATGCACATTATGGGCTGTCTCGTGGCGTAGCCTGTAGAGCACTGTCCACATGCTCATTACGAGCCGCGACGTCGGCGGTTCGAGTCCGACCACACGACCCTTTGTCGCACGTCTCTCCTGCTCTTCCTGTCTCTCTACACTGTTTTGTCCAATAAAAGCTGAAAATGCCACAAAAAAAAGCACATTCTCAGCTTTTAGTAAAAGGTACAGCTTTTTATTAGGTAGAGCTGCTCGATAATTCAAATAGCCTGCTCCTCCAGTCGTGGCTGCAACTCAATATAGTAAGGATGCAGACATGGTGAAGATAATTAGTTGTTTGGCCAAATAAACAAAAATAATTTTGTACAAATATATTTTTAGTTGTTTTTGTTTTTTAGTCGAAGGGTGGTTATCCTGTATAGAATTATGGCGTTAAACGTTTGGGCTGCTGTAAGGGGTGTGACTGTCCCACAGGTGGTCTGTCTCTGGATGGGGTTCAGCACCTCCTGCAGGAGGCGCTGCTGTCCCTGCAGCACCTCCCCCCTCCCGGCCTGTACCCCCAGCTCTGCGGCCTCCTGGCGCTCTGTCTCGGGCAGAGCGACCCCGTCGCCACGGCGATGCTCCACGCCCAGTCCCTGGGCCTCACCGCCCGGCACCACATGATCTGCCATCTCTCCACCCGGCTGTGGTGAGCACCTCGGCGGTGAAGGCTCATGGGATATGTATTACGGGGTGGGGGGGGTGAAAGTGTACACCATCAGTGCCACTATAAAATATGTGCCAACTTGCACTGATTTGGGAGATCTGTTTCCCCGTTGCCCAGGAAACTGAGGAAGGCGGCGGCGGCGCCTGATCTGTCGGCCAGGCTGAGGGGTCTGAGTTTGGACGACCCCGTCCCGCTCTCGCCCCTGCAGCAGCGCCTCGCCCGCCTGGAGGCCATCTTCGCCTTCCCCACCGTCGAACCTGAGGCCTTCCCACACCAGCTGGGCCACGAGTTCACACAGCAGCTCCAGCACATCCCCCCCGGTGAGTCCACAGCACATCCCCTCCAGCACATCCCCTCCCCTGAGCCCACAGCACATCCCCTCCCCTGAGCCCAGAGCACATCCCCTCCCCTGAGCCCACAGCACATCCCCCCGGTGAGTCCACAGCACATCCCCTCCCCTGAGTCCACAGCACATCCCCTCCAGCACATCCCCTCCACTGAGTCCACAGCACATCCCCTCGGCACATCCCATCCGGTGAGCTCACAGCACATCCCCTCCCCTGAGCCCACAGCACATCCCCTCCCCTGAGCCCACAGCACGTCCCCTCCCTGAGCCCACAGCACATCCCCTCCCCTGAGCCCACAGCACATCCCCTCCCCTGAGCCCACAGCACATCCCCTCCCCTGAGCCCACAGCACGTCCCTCCCCTGAGCCCACAGCACGTCCCTCCCCTGAGCCCACAGCACATCCCTCCCCTGAGCCCACAGCACGTCCCCTCCCCTGAGCCCACAGCACATCCCCCTCCCCTGAGCCCACAGCACATCCCCTCCCCTGAGCCCACAGCACGTCCCTCCCTGAGTCCACAGCACATCCCCTCCCCTGAGCCCACAGCACATCCCCTCAGCACATCCCCTCCCCTGAGCTCACAGCACATCCCCTCCCCTGAGCCCACAGCACATCCCCTCCCCTGAGTCCACAGCACATCCCTCCCCTGAGTCCACAGCACATCCCCTCCCCTGAGCTCACAGCACATCCCCTCCCCTGAGTCCACAGCACATCCCCTCCCCTGAGTCCACAGCACATCCCCTCCCCTGAGCCCACAGCACATCCCCTCAGCACATCCCCTCCCCTGAGCCCACAGCACATCCCCTCCCCTGAGTCCACAGCACATCCCCTCCCCTGAGCTCACAGCACATCCCCTCCAGCACATCCCCTCCACTGAGTCCACAGCACATCCCCTCCAGCACATCCCCTCCCCTGAGCCCACAGCACATCCCCTACAACACATCCCCTCCCCTGAGCCCACTGCACATCCCCTCCACTGAGTCAACAGCACATCCCCTCAGCACATCCCATCCGGTGAGCTCACAGCACGATCCCCCAAGCATCTTGCCCACCTAAAGCAGCAGATGGGCCAGAGGAGGCACTGTTGCCCCCCTGAAACCCCCCCCCCCCCAGCCCCCACCGTGGCAGCCTGTTGAGACTCTGACCATCAGACATTTTACGTCTCCCTCTCTGATTTCTCATCAACGGTAATAAAAATGGATATAGCTCTTGTACAATCAGTGATAATGTAACTGATGATAACCCTCCATGTTTCTCTGACCTCCCCAGGGGTGACTGTGTGCCTTCTGTCTGTGGTCAGCGGGCAGTTTGGGGAGATGGGGGACACCGTCCTGCTGTCCCGTCTGGAAAGGGGGTCCCCCCCCATCACCATGCGCATCCCCACTGCGCAGTGCGAGGTACGCAGCTCCCGCACCCCTGCCTGCCCCCATCACTAACACCGTTTCTGCAGTGCTCTTTAAAAGCTGTGCTTTAGGACATTAACACTGCTTCTGCAGAGCCCTGTGAGTGCTGTGCTTTAGGACGTTAACACTGTTTCTGCAGAGCCCTGTGAGTGCTGTGCTTTAGGACATTAACACTGTTTCTGCAGAGCCCTGTGAGTGCTGTGCTTTAGGACATTAACACTGTTTCTGCAGAGCCCTGTGAGTGCTGTGCTTTAGGACATTAACACTGTTTCTGCAGAGCCCTATAAGTGCTGTGCTCCAGGAGATGGACAGTGTGCAGAAGCAGCAGAAGGTGTTGAGCAGTGTGGCTGACAAAGCTCAGTGGTGGGAGGGACGGAGAGCGCTGGACCAGAGAATAGAGGTAAAGGAGAGAGTGACAGATGGGTTAACTATGAAGAACGTAAAAGTGTAATTTTACGCAAGGCTCTGCATTCTTTAAAAATTTGAATAAACAAACAAGTTCGTATATTTGTAGAAATCTGAAAACCCATCTAGACTTGACATTTTACCTCCTGTCGAGAGCAGGGGTGTCCAGTTTTATCCGAAAAGGGCCAGTGTGGGTGCCGGACTTTGTTTTGGCCCAGGAGTTGAATACCTAATTCTATTTAAGCAGGTCTTGATTGAAGGCCATAATTAGCTCATTCCTGATGCTGGTCCCAATGACCTATTAAGTGCCATCATATTGATATCACCAATTTGGCTAGTACTTTCATATCAGTCCTCCTTATTCAATTTGACATTTGAGGTTGTCCCTTTTGTTAAACCCCCCGCACCTTGGTCGTCTTGCTGTGTAACGTAATTTTTTTTCAGTGATCAGATTTTAAAGGAGGCTTGTCAGGGAGTCCCCAACCCATTGTGCTGTGTGCATATACACACACACACACACACACACACACACACACACATTTAACCCAGCCTGCCTGTTCAGTCCAAATAATTGATCAGTTGTGCGGAGTAAGTATGGGAAAGGGTTACGGTTCTTCCTGTGGCTTTCTGGGCCCAGTGTTGGGGGCCCCTGCTGTATGTGACTGAAGTCTGAGATTGAGAGCGTGAGGTCACATGATTGGTTTCTGTGCTGAGGGACAGAGTAGCTTGCCTCTGATTGGTTGTTTCTTTGCTCAGAGGCTGCTGGAGGAGATGAGGGACATTTTGGGCTGCTGGCAGGGCCTACTGCTGCCCCTGACCTCTGACCCTCGGCTCTCCGCCCACGCCGAGGCCCTCCTCAGGACTCTGAGCGAGTACGGAGCGCAGACCACCGAGGAAACGCTCAAGGTTTGGGCCGTGGCTACACACCCCTGCCGCACACCCCTACCACACACCCCTGCCGTACACCCCTACCACACGCCCCTACCGCACACCGTGCAATGAACTGAGGGTTTGTGCTGTAGCTCCACACCCCTGCCGCACACCCTGCAGCACACCTCGCAATGAACTCAGGCTTTGTGCTGTAGCTACGCACCCCTGCCGCACACCCTACCACACACCCCTACCGCACACCGTGCAATGAACTGAGGGTTTGTGCTGTAGCTCCACACCTCGCAGTGAACTCAAGGTTTGTGCTGTAGCTACAAACCCCTACCGCACACCTCGCAATGAACTCAAGGTTTGTGCTGTAGCTACAAACCCCTACCGCACACCTCGCAATGAACTCAAGGTTTGTGCTGTAGCTACACACACCCTGCCGTACACCTTGCAATGAACAGTCAAGGACATGTTCAACGAAGGAATTGATCCCATTTTATATTTTCTGTGCTTTTCAGCAGCTTTACCGTGACTGCTCTGTGACTTTAGCCAGTATTTTCCATGACAAACACCCAGCATTGATGGTGAACATTCCCTTCCAGGCTGTGCTGTCTGCTTCCCCGCTCCTCTCTCCACGAGACCTGCAGTGTCTGGCCCGCGGCCTGTGTGCGGGCAGAATGGAGGAGTCCCTGGCTGCCCTGCAGGAGGCGGTGTCTGCCCTGAAGGACAGGACCGAGCCCCAGGGCCATGTCGTCCTGGTGCTGGACAAGGTATGACATCAGTCTTCCCCCTTTTTTTTCTTAAAGTGTGCAATCTCCATCATGTGTCCTAATGGGGATTTCAACATAAGTAAACGAAAACGCTAATTTTTTTTGTCATAAGTCTGGCTTATGCTGGACAACCAGGTGGTTATAAATCTCCCTACTTTAGTTCATATGCTAAATACAATTGGGGGAATGTGTGTGTGTGTGTGTGTGTGTGTGTGTGGCCCGTGTTTGTCTGGGTACAGTATCTCCAGAAGCTTCCGTGGGAGAACATCTCGTGCCTGAGATCCCGCACTGTCACCCGAATGCCGTCCCTCCACTTCCTGCTGGGCCACTGTGCTCTGAAAGAGGTGAGCCTCTGGGCCGAAAAACTCCATCACAGTGCGTGTGTGCTGACACGCCCACTGACCCTGCTGCTATGGGAACAGGGGGTGCAGTCGTGTAGTGATGCTGAGGGAATTGGGGTACCTGGGACTGCAGGTTTTATGCACTGATGGTGGTGCTGCCATTGTACGATGGCACGAGGAACTTTGCCTGACCTTGGCTAGAAATAGCTGTACAAAATAAGTATTGTATTTTATTGAACCTGTGTTTAGTAGTTGTCTGTGACCATGAAATGCACTTTTTGTACGTCGCTTTGGATAAAAGCATCTACCAAATAAATGTAATGTAATGATCTGCTTCAGTACATATTCATGTGTGTAAATGGATTGTGTGGTAGGAATGTAAACGGTGTCACTCTGGATCAGAGCATCTGCTAAATGGATATTGTGTAAGTGTAAAATATGAACTGCGATTGAGTGCTTCTCACCCTGGCTTAGTGACAGCCGTGGCTTGCAGGCTCATTCGGTGGGTCCGCTGGGGGATGAGGAGGTAAAGGGTTACTGAAAGTGTCATATGTGCAACGTAAAGATGGATGTACCTCTGTGGGCTCCCTTCAGCTGGACCCGGAGTCTGTCCTGAACGGCGGCGTGGATCCGCAGCAGGTGTACTACGTGCTCAACCCCGACGCCAATCTGAAGGACACGGAGGAGCGCTTCAAAGAGTGGTTCACCAGGTGAGCGCGGGAGGGCGGCCAACAGGGGGCAGCTAGAGCAATGAGCACCGCCGTCCCCGGTGGCCGAATTCCTCCCGTGTATCCCTCGGACGCCGCAAAGCCGACCGCGGGCTGCCCCCCCCGGAGGTGTGCTGGCCACCAGCCGGCACTGACGCGGGTGGGATTCGACCCAAAACCACGGCGCTCGCGCTGCCGGTGGCGCTCTTACAGTTCTGAAACGGAATTGTCGCATCTGTAGGGTCAGATTATTTTTGAGGAAACGTCAAAATCACCCTTGGGTGGTTTCGCACAAGATTAATAGAGCTTGTTTTTATTCTGTCGAATAATATAACTCTACAAATGCAATATTTATGGCGCTGCTGGGTAGCTCGCTCGCTTGGTCTCGGATCGAACCCTTGCCAGTGCTGTGTGTGGCTGGCAGCCCCAGGGGAGCGGTGCATTGCTGGCTTTGTGTCGCTCAGGGACATATGGGGGGGAAGTTCATTCGGGAGGGATCTATGCATTATACTGTGCGTTTCAGAGGAAAACTGCGCATTGCCCTCGCTCTCCCAAGCTAGCATTGGGGGCTGCATATGAGCATGCTTATACATTGTTGGTAAATTGGACACTCTAAATCCGGGTGGGATTAGAGATGCCAAATTTAAAAACAACAACAACAAAGAACTATATTAAAGAGGGGGGGGAGCAATCCATGATGGAAAAACTCCTTTATCTATCGATCTCAAGATGAGCCACTGAACAATGTTACAAACGAGCTAAACTACACTGCAGCGACTTAATCAGGGTTAATAGCCAAAGGGTTCAAGCATTAAATTGTGAACCACATGCTGGGCCTAAGTTAATAAATGTGTATGACCACAAGGAGTTTTTAATTAATATATTAAACTCCTTGTGGTCACTTAATCAGTCTCTACACTAGGAACCAGGAGACTACTGTTGGCAGATAGTCCTACACAACACCAAACTCTGCCCAGCATATTCCTAGAAATAGCTAGTCCTGTGCTCTGACCCTTGGGTAGGTTAATCTTGCGTACGCTGTAAAGGGAAGGGTTCCAGGGGAAGAGGCACTGCGGGTGGGAAAGAGGCCCTCAGAGCAGTAGTGTGGGCCTTCTGGCTCAGATGGCTGGAGGCAGGGGGGGGGCACTGTACCGGTGTGGGCGGGGCTCCGGGGGGGGCGGCGTGGGTCTCCCGGTGCACAGCTCCTCCTGAGCACGGTGCAGCACGGTGTACTTCCACAGTTCAAAATGAAGAAGTATTTTTGCGCTAAGTTGTATGATATGTGATGACAATCGAAAACTGCTATTGCAGCCAGTGGAAAGCATTGTACTAATGTAATTTGGATATGATGTGCCAGAACTATTAGCTTGTGTAAAATACTGGTTGTGTTTCCTCAGAAGGTTGATGTTGTGTGTAACTAGCCCTCCTCTCCTTTAAGTGAGTCTGCCTGGCAGGGTGTGTGTGGAACCCCTCCTTCTCCAGACCAGCTCCAAGAGGCCGTTGCCACCAAGGATCTCTACATGTAAGTGTGTCACTTTCAGTTTTGCTAACAATTTTCAAAGTTGTAATAGGAACATCATACATATGTTTTAATTAAATGCACTTTATTTCCACTGCTCCATATCTGCAACCCTCCTTCTGGAACCTTCTTCCTGGAACCCTCCTTCTGGAACCTTCTTCCTGGAACCCTCCTTCTGGAACCCTCTTTCCCTTTCTGCAGCTACCTGGGCCACGGGGCCGGGGCGCGGTTCCTGGACCGGCGCAGGCTGCTCAGCCAGGAGCTCCGCGCTGCCGCCCTGCTGTTCGGATGCAGCAGCGCGGCCCTGGCCGTCCGCGGCGAGCTGGAGGGGGCCGGCGTGATACTCAACTACCTCATGGCCGGGTGGTAAGAGAGACGTCCGTGTTCTGTACACTCGCAGTTACTCGCACGGTCCATGCTAAAAAAAACAGGCTACATAAAACGTGCATTTCTCCAATCACTGTAGAATCCTACTTATTTTCTTGCGGAAATCTTTACAATTTTGCTGAGCAAATACTCACTTTGTCTGTATTCAGTTCCCTGCTCATAAGCTGTCCAGAGACGGTAGACAAGTAAAGTGCTCTTCAGGTGCATTGTAGAACCAGTCGCATCCTCAGCCAATCAGTTATCGCTATCAGCCGATGCTGTTCGCGTGGATTCCATATCTGTATCGGTGCTAAAAAACGCGGATTGGAGCGTCCCTAGTTCTAGCCTCATACAGTAGTATTGTGATCAGCACTGTATCTGTATCCACATTGTAATGTTGCATCAGTATTTTTACCAGCATTGGACAGGAGTCTCAGTATTGTGACTGGCAGTGATGTATGACCTCAGTATTGCTATGTATATTGGATTAGTTTCATTATAATGATTGGTATCCTATGATGAGCTTGGATGTATTTTCTCTTCCCTAATGGCTGTGCTTGTGTAAGTGTGTTGTTTATGTGCGTTACCCCAGCCCGCTGGTGGTGGGGAACCTGTGGGACGTGACGGACCGGGACATCGACCGCTTCACCACGACCCTCCTGCAGTGCTGGCTCTCCGCGGGACGGGGGGCGCCTCTCCTGGACCACATGGCCCCGTCCCGCCAGGCCACGTACCTCAAGCACCTGATCGGGGCGGCGCCCGTGGTGTACGGCTTGCCCGTTTCTCTGAGATAGGGGAGTGGCCTCGCTCCGAATCCTCCACCCCCCCCTCCCCCAGCAGTTTCAGTGATTTCTCTCTCGATCACATCGTCCTTCATGTGTCTGTACATCAGAGTTTATCTCATTGCAAATGATGCCTGGTCTACCTATTAGTGGCGTTAGCTAAAAAGCCAAAGGGAGGCGTTTAACGTTCATATTAACAGTGTGGCAAGCAATATAGGTTTTATTTTTTGACCACGGATGGGAAAATAATTTTGGGCCACACTGTCTTCCCTTAATTGTGTATACTTTTTTACTTTATTCTGATTTTACCAAATCTATTTTATCATTCAGTTCCTCCTCCAGAAGAGATGGAATTAATACTTGGAATATGTATTTCGTAAATAAGTTTTATTTTTTTGTTGATGTAACTTTTATTTGCCTTTTTAAAACACCATATAGTCCTGGTGGCTTCAATTCATTTTTAAATGGACTGAGACTTTCTTTAATTGCATGCATTTTGAAATGTACATTAATGTATTAATAAACTCTTGTATTAAATACCTAAGTGCAATGATTACTGATTTTGTGCATATGTCCGTTTATTTATGATGAGAGGTGCTTGATGCCCATTGGATTAATGCAGCTTTAATAAGTGTGTGTGGCACAATAGAAGTGCCTATTTAACTAGACAGGCTGGCACGCCTTCAGCTAACCTAAGCTTGTGAAGTCCCGGAAGTAAGCCTGTACTGCGCATGCAGAGGGCAAAACACTGGAGCTCCCTTTGAAATTAATGGAGAATATCAGAGTTTTGACGGAAAAATGTAACTTCCACAATGGTACTCTGAAACTCTTAATGGTAGTTATATTTAATATGAAAAGCTACCCTCTCCAGTTCCTATGTATACTCTAAGGCCTGGCTTCTTCATTCAAAATCAAGGTCACCTGGGTCTGCTAGCATTTCCATACATGCCACAGAGCTTGATAGGATGTTAATTGCTTAATTGTATCATGCAGTACACCTGTAAGGAAGCATCTGCATTTATGTTTCTCTACTCATTTATTCAGGTTTTATGTTTTATTTGTTACCTGTCTGTATATATACACACACACACATATATATGCATATAACTGCTAACCAAGTGAAATGTCAATCCTTTTCTCACATTTGCAAAAACGATAGTCAAAAGTGGAACTTTATGATTGACGTGGGTTCCATTATGTCTTCCGTTAAGCAAGTACAGCATTTCACAATAAGAATATCATGCCTGGGTGGTGTCAAACATGGTGGTAGTGTGATGGTGGGGGAGGCTTTGCTGCCTAGGAACATGGACAACTTGCCATTACTGACGGAACCATGAATTCTGCTCTGTACCAGAAAATAAATTCTTAAGGAGAATGTACGATCCTCTGTCCATGAGCTGAAGCGTAGTTGGGTTATAAAGCATCTGCTGAATGGCTGAAACAAAATAAAATGAAAGTTGTCGAGTGGCTCTGTCAAAGCCCTGACTTCAACCCAATAGACATGCTGTGGCAGGGCCTGAAATGAGCAGTTCATGTTTGAAAACCTGACAATTTGTCAGAATTATAGCAGTTCTGCAAAGACGAGTGGGCTAAAATTCCTCCACAGCGAAGTGAAAGGCTGATATCAAATTATAGGAAGTTTAAGGGGGCAATGGTTTTTTCACATCATAAAATGACATGTGCAAATGTTTTCATCATTTCCGTCATTCACCGTGACGGTCAGAACAGCAGAGAATCTCACCACTTTCAAACGCAGACTGAAGACTCATCTCTTCAGGCTGCACCTCTCCCCACCCCTCTCTAGCCTATAGTTCAGCTCACTGTATCTAGCTAGGATAATTTGATTATGTTAGTGTATCTGGCAGGATTGTTTTTGTATGATTAGGTGTGATTCCAGTGCTAGTTTGTACTTGGTAGGATTCTTGCTTGCTGAACAAGCTTACTCTACAGGGTTGGAGTCCTGATCGATGTGGTCACTTCTGGCACTACGATCCTTACTTTACTCTAGTGTTTCTTTTGCGCCTCTACATCATGAAACCTATGCACTTGTTGTACGTCGCTCTGGATAAGAGCGTCTGCTAAATGCCTATAATGTAATGTAATGTTTTCAATTATAAAAAATAATCATATCTTTGTGTGTAAGAACATATGTGATTTATTTTTCTAATATAATGCAATACATTAATATTTGAGTGGAAGTGCTTCATTTTTGCTGTCAAAAAGGAATTGAGCTCAAGGGGGAAACTGGCTATTTGAGAGAAGAGCATAGATATCAGCAGGGGGCGACATTACATCCAGTGTTGAGGTTGAGAATCGAAAGCTGGCCAGTTGAAATACTGTGCTTCCGGTTTTCGGACGGTTTATATTTGCGAACGTTTTCTGTCAAATTAACAGTTCTTTAGCGGTATTAGAATTCTGACCACAGCTGATGCATCACAGGTTACATTTACTAGAATTCTGAGTTTCCGCTTAAATCCTGAAACAACTTAAAATCTGTGTTTGTAAAACTGCACATTACTGCTTTTATGAGTTATTAAATGAATTAGTTATTAAAACGTGTACATTTTACAAAACATCATTTTTTTAACTTCATGGATATAATTAATTCATGTTTTTTTAATATTGCTTTTTATAATTATAATAAAATATTATGGATTCATTAAACATTGTATCAAGGGCAGGAGCGAAGCCAGCTCAACTTGTAGTGTAAATCTTTAAATATATACATATTATAGGAAGCTAAAGTAGAATATCACAGGAATAGCAAATTCTTAAATGCTGTACTCTCAACATTACTAAACTTGCTAAACTAAGTAAGGAAATTTCTTAATGTATTTTCTGTAGTGCTTATTGAATGTGTGGAATTCAAAATCTTAAAAAACAGGAACTAAATCATTGTGGTGTGATGAATCTGATTTTTCTAAATGTCTAGTTTTTAAATAATTTGTTGGGGTTTCTCACTGCTGTATTACTGTACAAATTGTTTCTGGGTGGATTGTAATTATTATCTCCATGCAAATATTTCTCTCCTGTAAAATCAAAGGATTCTAACTCAGTAAGAATGTGGTGGAATGGGTTCCTTAATGGTCTACTATAAAGATCAGACAAGTTTCAAACAGAATATCCTTAAGCCCTAGGAATTATTGCTGGGGTTTAACTACATCCACACTCATTTGCATTTTAGGAATCACAAAAAAGCAAAGAATTCAAAATTTGTTAAACCCAACAGTATTGTAAATTGCAAGTTCTAAGGGTATCTTTGATGTGTATTTTGCAATACTGGATAATATTTGATATAATTATAGGATTGTTTATGGAATTTAGGAAAGAGTCTTTGATCCGCCACATCAAAATAGAATCTGCCTCATCAAAAATGAAGAAAAAAAAAAAAAGCAAGTCTGGCAGAGGCACCTCATATCAATGGCAGAGGATGCTACTTGGCTATGACGGGCAGCTGCATCAGCAACATGGTCAGGGCAGTTGTACCGATAGTTTAAACTCCAACCATAATTCTAAGGGTGGTGGAATTAAGAGTAACCCAAAACAGAGGGGCTAGTGACTAGGAGGTGAATGGGGACCCGGGTAACAGTAGACATCTGAAGAACCCATTTCAGCCAACTGACTGTGTTACAATTCTTTGCATTTCCTAGAGAACAATATTTGTTCTGGCTCACAGACTATAGCCAAATGTTGCATTAATAATAAATTTGGTTAACCAATTAATGAAATTCATTTATGAAGATTTGTTTGCTGGCACAAAAACTTGGAAAAAGCCGCAAATGTGAGCTACTATTGTGAAATTTTCTTCTCTCTCGCGCGTAACGGAAGTTACTTATCGCCTGCTTCACACTCCTCAGGCGTTCAACATGGCGGTGAATCTAACCGAACTATCTCTCCCACAGTTGGAAGGTTTGAAGGGCCAGCTGGAACAGGTACTTATTCACAAACATCTTTTTCATGTTTGATTTTGTGATCAGGTTAAATAATGCAAGAAACAAACGAAATTTTAATCGACGACAGATTCTGTGTACAACAAATTGAAGCTGAACCCGGCCTCTACTTGGCTAACATGTCAGTTGATGCACAACGTGCTTGGCAAACCAGCAAAAACGATATAAGAAACCTTAGCCGTGAGTTCTCTTGATCATATTTATCATCTCCTCTTGATTGTGAGCTGCCTAAACAGTGCGCTATCGAGTCATTCTGTGTTCGGCGAACTGTGAAGCCAAGCCTGCCTGCTTGACTGTGTCAGTTGATGCACAATGTGCTTTATCTAGCAAGCAAGCAAAAACCATATCGTGCAGGAAACCTTAGCCTTGAGTTCTCTTGTTCCCATTTCTCATGTCCTCTGCCTAAACGGTGTGCTGTCGAGTCATTCAGTGTTTGGTGAACTGCTTTAACTAGCTGCCTCGTTAGTCAGATAGGAGTGGTTTATAATACAGACATTAAACGAAATTATTCCCAAGGCAGAAATTCTATAGTGAGCTAGCATGTTAATTTGTCAGTGTATATCAGTATTTTATGTACTGTATACAATGCTTGGCAAAATAGCGTGCGAGTTAATGCATAATCATCCTCAGTGACTTGTGATTAATTTAGTAATCAAATGATCATTGTGCAGGTCGTCATTAATTTCGTTTATTTCACAGCTGTAAACGCATAGTAGACCGAGCAAGCATACATAAAGTAACCACAATGACTGCTGTCCAGTGGTTTTATAAGCAAATTAACAAAACTATTTTACAGGAAATCGAGTTCTTGACTTCTTCAATTGGTCAACTGAAAATAGCCCAGACAAAGTATGTGGAGGCCAAGGACAGTTTGGGCGTTCTCAACAAGGACAATGAAGGTGGGCCATTACGACCAATTTGACAGGATGGGTAATGTTACAGCTGTACATGGCAGTGATCTTATCTGAGCAGGGTACTGTGGTACTGTTATCAAGGGCAGGAGCAAAGCCAGCTCAACTTGTAGTGTACATTTTTTAATATATAGGCTACACATTATAGGAAGATAAAGTAGAATATCACAGGAATAGCAAAATCTTAAATGCTGTACTCCAAACATTGCTAAACTTGCTAAATTAAGTAAGGACATTTCTTAATGTATTTCCTGTAGTGCTTATTGAATTTGTGGAATTCAGAATCTTAAAAAATAGGAACTAAACCATCACCTCCCATTCCTCTTTCTCTTCACCCAGGAAAAGAGCTTCTGGTCCCCCTCACCAGCTCTGTATCCTTATGAATTCTCTATGCCATATGGGCCCTGCAGTCTGGCCAGCCCCAGCTTGTCAGACTTGGGAGTCTGAGATGAGCGTGCCTGCAGTGGGTTATGGGTAATATGAAGAGGAATGCTTCCACTGTGGATGTTTTTGCGAGATATGGGCCAGTTGGTGTCTTTTTAGTGGCTGAAAATAATGGTTTTTGGGTGGGGGGGGCACCATTGGCACTCTGGACACAGTTATGAAGGTTGTTGGTGGATTAAGGCTGTAATGTTTTGTATTTGTCTTCGGCCTGTTTATTGTCCAGTTTCACTCTAAACTGCATTGGAAAGAGAAGGTGTGTGATGTTACAAATGTTTATGCTGTCAAATAGAAGCAAATCGGTATCAAATAGACAATAGCTTTGTGATAATAGACATAGGAAGTTTTCAACTATAAGTATCAAATCAATTCAATTTTATTTGTATAGCGCTTTTTACAGAAAGCTGTCGCAAAGACTCTTCACTGCTGGGGTGCCCGCACTTTTTTGACTTGTGATCTACTTTTCCAGCGATAGCTTTTCACTATGTCATGTCTAAGCTCAAAAAAATTAATCTGTGCTTGCACACAAATAAACAAGTTCAAGAACACACACTACAACTCGATTAAATTAAGAAATATGTACTTTAAGAAGATGACAATGTAAGTAAATAATACAATCATTTTGAAGGTAAACAAAAATACATAAGAAATAAGGAGTAAATAAAATAAGTAAATGGAAATTCTCAGAAACAGGGAAACTGTAGGATCTTATCAAAATTCTCGAGAAAACATGCATTCTTGCAGTTGTCAATAAGTCTCAAGGAGTCCATAACTTACTTAAAACCAATTTTAAAAATATTGACTTAAGGCATATTCTTTTGGAATTTTTGCTTATGAATAAAGAATTTAGCTGCACTTACAATACTATTTGTAATCTTCTCAGTTGCTTGATTACTATAACGAAAGTAGCAGACAAGGTCTATTAGCCAAAGAAGGCTGTGACAAACTGATGAAGTTGAAGATGTCACATATACTTAATTGCATGCAACCAGTGTCCACAATTTTATTCAGTAAATCTAACAATTAAGTTAATATAACATGCTTAATATGGCTGAATGTTCATAGTATGTTTCATTTTGGAGGGCATTGTCGCTTGGCTTTAGATCGGCACTAATTGATGTGTGAAAATTCTAAACGCGTTTGTTTATTTTTTATTGTTTTGTAAGAGTCTGTCCCATAGTGTTATGGAAGTCTTCAAAGCGGCATTGTATCCCTTAACCCTTCTCCTTAAGATGTATGTTCCTGGGACTCTCAGTGATGTGGAGCACGTGTTGGTGGATGTAGGAACAGGCTATTATGTGGAAAAGGTGAGATGAAAATCTGAAACTACCTCCCGTATTGACTGTGAGAAAAGGAGTCTCAGAATATGAGTGAATGCATTAGTACCCAACTAATGCCCAACTTATGGGCAGTTTAGATCGCTGGTTTTGAACATTCCTGTCTCTGATTGTATCTGTTTTTGATCTTATCTGTGCTTGGTTTTATTTATTGTATTCTAGTTATTATTATTACATACTATGTTGGTTTTTACTGTTGCTATATTCTGTGATCTTTTATTATACTTATTGTGTCTTAAATGTTTTTGTAATCTCGGCTGCATTGAAAATGAGGGCCTGGCCCTCAATTGTACCTCCGAGAATTAAGTAAAGGTTATGATGATGATAACATTGTCATTGCACCATATCATGGCAGGTTTTACGAGGCTTAGCCAAAAATTAAACCATATTCGTTTATTTATTTTAATAAATTTGGCACCCAACATGCTGCTATGCATGTTCAATTCACACCTTTATTTCAAATGCCCATCTTTCTACAGCTGAAGCTGCATTCACACGCGAACCCCCCTGCCGATTTGGGAGGGTGAACTGCCGTTCTCCTCTGAAACACTCTGGTGTTGCCAGATGCTTCTTTTCGCACTACACACCACAGTCCATAGGTCCCCAATCGACCTAGGGGTTGCTGCTAGATAGTGTTGAAACACGGACCCCTAACCGACTGAACCCTCCTGTACCCTAGGCAACACAACCCCCAGTTGCATGATGCCCTGTGTACTAAACTATGTACATAAAAATGGATGTTGATTTTCTTGATTGTTTTACCCTAGAACGTGGAAGAAACCAGAGAATTCTTCAAGCGCAAAATTGACTTCCTTACGAAGCAGATAGAGAAGATTCAGCCGGCCCTGCAGGAGAAGCATGCTATGAAGCAGGGTGAGATTTTTTTTCTTGTTTCTTTAGCCCTCTATGAGCTGTTATTCTCCAGATTTAGAATGCTGAATCATACTTTTTGGCCCTGCTATTACTCCAGCATCCAGTAAATAAGATGTTTGTTGACCAATATTTTTGGGAAAAAGCTACCAGTGGTTATATGCCAGTATTCCATGCTATTAAATGTAAATGTCAAACGATTTACAAGAATGGGGACACAAAACTACCGTCAATTGACATTGACGTTCATTTTAAACCATAAGATTAAAAAGTACATAGAAAATCAATTTGTGGTCAAGTGCAATGCAATCCCCTGTAGTCTTTTAGTCTTTTGTGCAAAACTACTTGGAAAGTATTGATCATTGAAAAATGAAATGAATTTTTTTCATGGCACTGTTATCTAATGAGCCTTGCTATCACAATGATTTTTTTTTTGTTGCTGTGTTATGTACTGGAGCTTTATATGCGGGTTGGGTATTCATGAATTTTTGAGTTCTTTGTGGGAAAAGATTGCTGCTCTGTTTACAAAATGTGTGACCTTTTTTTTCAGATTATTGTTTATTAGTCTACAGCTCATTAATTTTGGTGTACATTCCTATCTTTTAAGAAATACACATATATATAAATAATTTTAATAAACGTATTAAAAATAAATATGAGCAGATGATCAACCAGTAAGTGGCAGCATAGACTGACAGTTTGTGACAGTGTTGCACCTAAATAATTTTCTCTGTTTCTTATTTTCCAGCTGTAATTGAAGTCATGAACATGAAGATTCAGCAACTGCACAGTCAACAGACATCACAAGCTGTGACTGCCAAGGCCTAAGAGAAATTCTGGGTGTGGGAGGGCCAAGGGAAGAGGGAAGGCTTATTAGTAGTTAGTTAGTTAGTAGTTAGCGGACTTCAACACAGAATATTGCAAGAAATTGTCATTGGAACAAGTAACACTCAGAAGAAGAAATTGCACTGTTTCAAGCTATGTTGGTTAAAGACAAGAGCTGGAATGCACACTGTTTAAGTCAATTGTCACTGAAAATGCATCATTCAAAGGTGTCCCAGGACATTGTGTAAATAGTCCTGCTAGGGCCTGATAGGAGTTGAGTTAAAGAAGTATCCCCCGTTCATATGTATGTGGGATGGAGGAGCAAAAAAGACTGGAGAGGAAAGAAAGTTACCATTTCCTTTCATTCTTACTGTGTATTACATCTGAAACAAAAAGGTTCGCAATGGGGGGGAAAAAGTGATGTTAACACACTGAGGGGCAGGGTCTTGAGTTATTTGACAGTGTTCAATAGCATGGTCATCTTGCCTAATAAACTCTAAAGCCACAAAGACTCACTACATATAAATGATAATGATGCACGTCCTCAGTCGGTTAAACAATTTGGTTGGAACACATGCTCCCATTTGGTTATGTTTAGTTTGATGAACAAGCTATTCTGCATATGTGTATCGGATGACATTGTTTTTGCGTCAGTGCTTTTGTGGCCTGTGGAATGTGATTAAATATTGCTGTCACTGCAGTCCAGTCATTTAAGAATTTTCAATTAACCTTTTTTTCTTGTTGTACGTTTCTGTGTGAACAGAGGTGGGATGGCTCATTGCACTCTGGATATCACGTTAAATTGACGATATTTGGTGATTTCTTCAGCTCTTGACTGTTATAATACACTCACAATTGAATGCAATGTCTGAAGTTGAATAAAATGACTGTACTCTTATGTTCTTGTATGTTTAAACACCTGAAATACAGCAATGGACAAATAAAATTGCTCAAGTTTATTTCGAAGGTCCTGTACTGTACTGTAATGTAATGACAAAGATCTAATAATCAAAAATCTAATAAGACATAGAAGGACACTTGGTAAAGTCAGTGAAGGGAGGTGTACAAAAGTATTGAAAACAGGTGTGGCAATAATTTTGACATGTCTTTTTAGGAAAGAAAATCGTTGAAAACAAAACTTATTCTCTGAAGAATTGTATTTGTATAAAATGGCATTTCCCATTTGTAGCATTTGATATACACTACATAGCCAAAAGTATGTTGACATCCAATATCTCATCCAAAATTATGGCCATTAATATGGAGTTGTTCCAGCCTTTTCTGCTATAACACCCTCCACTCTTCTGGGAAGGCTTTATGCTAGATGTTGGAGCATTGCTGCAGGGATTTGTTTCTATTCAACCAGAAGATCATTAGTGAGGTTGGGCACTGATTTGGTGATTAGGCCTGGCTTTTCAATTGATCCCAAAGGTGTTGGATGGATCCAGACACTCAAAATAGTAAACCTGGATCTATATTTCTCTTCAAGATCATTTTGATTCCCTGTGATTCAAGAGCACCTAGTACTCGCGTTTGATACTGTTTTCTCCCATGTGAGTGCTTGGTTGTGCTCTCCATTGCCTGGTGTTGGATGGAGTTGAGGTCAGGGCTCTGCAGGCTATTCAAGTTTTTCCATACCATTCTTGACAAAACCATTTCTATATGGACCTTGCTGTATGGCTGGGGGCATTGTCATACTGAAACAGAGAAGGGCCTTCCCCTAACTGTTGGGGAAGCACAGAGTCATCTAGAATGTGATTGTATGCTGCAGCATTAAGATATGCAATTCACTAGAACTAAGGGGCCTAGCCCAAACCATGAAAAACAGCCCCAACCCCAGACCAAGGGGTGACCAGATACTGTTAGTCATATAGTGTAGTTTATTACTTGTGTTGCTTATTTAGGCTTTTTTGCCATCTTTATCATTGGCCCCAGTAATTCTGGACCTGACTGCTATCTGAAGGTACTTTACATACATGTGTATATTGCCAAACGTTGTATACGTGTATATGTAACTCTAAATATATATACAGATCCTCACAGTGAACATTGTACAGTATGAATGTAAAAAGTAAGGAAAACCCCATTGAGGCAATGTGGGAGAAATATTCCCTGATACTTTCATTAACAATCGAGGCGGACCTGCCTGTATGACCATCTCTGCATATAATTTTTATTGAACACGACTGCTAAATGATTTCCAAAAGATAGTCGTTACAACGTTAGTCTAATAAAACTTTTAAAACATTTTAAACGGCGTACTAATGCTACATAATATAACTAATGTGTTTCTCCATTTCTTTTCACTAGATGACCAGCTTGATAAACCGAACCGACCTGTATAGCTTTGCATTGCAGAAAGCTGATGGTTGTCGACTGTCGCTATGCGGACTGGAGAAGTGGCTCGTACGTTGCTATGCGGCGTTGCGAGTGTTAGACGGTTGCTAGGGAAGGGAGCGAGAGCGAGGGAGGGCTTAACTGCGCGTTGTGTGACGGGATGGTGGCGGAGTGGGAATTAGCGTCTTATCGGTAACGTTAGCACTTTTCTGTGCTTAGGAAAGGTGTTCGTCCCCTGTGCCTGTTTCGTTGTCCGGCCATGAATGCGGGTGCTGTTTGGTAAAAGGAAATTAACCGACAACGCGTATTTCTAGTTGCCTCCTGTCCCGTGTTCACTATTTGGCTGGTTTGTTAATTTCGTTGATTTTTATCGCTTTTGGATAAATAATTGAAGACTAGCTAGCTAATTGGTTAGAGTAAAGGGCTGTTGCATTCGCCCGGAGAGAGGTGTAGAGCCGAGAGGAGAGGGAGCGGCAAGTGGGGGAAACGGGAGAGAGCGGCCGATGAGTTCGGAGCAGGGTGGTCAGCCGCAGCAGCAGGAGGAGGCCGAATTGGGACCGGACACCCAAGGGGAGGGGGATAAAACACCCAAAACCGGCAGAGAACAAGGCGACATGGTGAGTTGGGCCTTGCCCTGAATTAGTCCAAGTAACGTTAGCTAAGTAGCTGCTAAGCTAGTTGGCATGAGGCAAACTCTTATTAGCAGTACCAAACGACAGTAGTATAACCCTTCCCACCGCCAACCGCCGATCCGACTGCAGTCGCCTTTTCCAAATATAGTTAAACTGAGCAGGCGGAACTAGAATAACTTGATAGCGGGCAAGCGCAGCTGTTATTCGACAAGTTATCTGGTAGCTGGCTAAATGACAATATGTCGATATTTCCCCCTTGGCTATGGACAACTTATTGGCTAGGACGGTATACTAAAAGCAAACTTGTGAATCGACCTCGCTAGCTAACTAGCCACTGTAGCGCACTGAAGGTGATGTGTTCAGCTAGGTAACACACGTTTGCTAACGTAACGTGTTAGTTAGCATTTCGGTCTACGCCGAATTAATGTAGAAGTGACCGGCGTGTTTGACATGCATAATTTCCCATGTGGTAACGTTAATTGAGAACTAATCTAGCAAGCTATTGCGGAAATTCCAGAAAACCCTGTTCTATGATTTGTAACCGTTTGCCGGCTGCCTAGCTAGCTTCCAAGTCAACTAAACTAACGTTAGTCTAGCTAACGTGATTTTGTAGCGTTCGTTCAATGAACGCTTTAGCTAGGAGCAGCTGTTACCACAGAAGTGTCTTTCACGACGTTACGAGTCTAGTCGAAGTTGTCGCTTCAAACATTAGACACGATGTTTGTAATAAAAATTTTAAAAATCTATAACGGTATTGGCTGTTTAACTAAATGTCTGACACATAGTGAACATTTTGATTTAGTGTTGAATTTGGAGATTAATAGTGACAGTGCGCTAGCACGCCACACAATACAGCGAACGCATTGCGAACTTCTAGTTCAGGACTTTCTCCTGCACGCCACCCCCGTACCCTCTTGTGGAGATTTGAGTCGCAGTAACGATTATATATATTATTCATTTATCAATTAAATGTATTTTACGGCAAGTGTGTCTCGGGAATTGGCTAATAATTGATCAGTAGGCCTCTCCTTTCTCGGTAGGCCTTTACTGCTAAGTACTAGTTCAACTTCAGTAGGTAGCAGCTAGTAGTTTTGTCTCTGGGCATAGCTAACTAATAAGTCTCTTCAGGACTAGTAAGTTAACTGGAGTTTTGAACTTGTTTGACAAATGGTAAATGATATCTGACGTTATTAGCAACAGTAGGTGTAATTTCTTTGAAAAGTGTATTTGCATGACAGAAGCTGGTGCACGTTCACACGTGATGTGTCAAACGTGTTTCTCATTGTTAGCACTTTAACATTAGCTTGCAAGTTAGGCAATGCTATTTGCCTTCCTCGTGACTTACATTTCAATGTCAGTGCGTCTAGCAGTGCAAGTTGCAAGGTCCATTCTACTATTGAAGGTTAAGTATGGCTGCAAGTCATAGTAGAAACGCTGCATTGCATGCATATCTCTGCTGGATTAAAAAAAAAAAACTTTAGTTAACCTGACATGTACACAAGATCGCTGTAATCAGTTCAATCCACTATGCAGCCCAAGACTTGTGTCAAATGGCCGTTGGACTATGTTCTGGTTCTGTCTCATATTTTTGTCAAAACTAGGTATTAACATGGGGATGCTATTTGTCCTGTCATTTTGTTATTTGATTGATGAAATGCCAGAAATAACATTTTCTTTGAAACCATTGATACAGTACAAAACAATGCAATGCTATGAGACATGAAAATTAGAACTGGATATCTGAAAACTGCTAAATCTTCTGATTGAACCCTAAAGGCTTAGTCTAAGCTGTGGATGTGCATGCCCTTTGCATTACATTTATTTGGCACACGCTTTTATCCAAAGCGACATGCAAAAAGTGCATTTCATGGTCATAGACAACTACTAAACACAGGTTCAGTAAGATACAATACTTATTTTGTACAGCTATTTCTAGCCAAGAATACAGTTTAGTTCACACAGTGAACACTATTCAGACCTAACCTCTGCAAAGCCAACTAGGCAGAAGAATAAGCTACAGTATTAGGACAAATACAAATTACCAAAAAGTGCTGGGATGGGGAAACATGTAACAAGTGTCATGAAAGAAAGGGGGGAGGGGGATTTAGAGTGAAATATAGGCCTGCAGCATGGTGGTGGTTAGTCTAGGTACAGTCTGAAGAGATGAGTCTTCACGCCACGGCGGAAGATGCGTAGTGAGGGGGAGGTTTGGAGAGGGACGGGGAGTTCGTTCCACCACTGGGGAGCTATGGTGGAGAAGCTCTGTGATCCCTTTGGTCGGGTGGGAGGGGTTACAAGGCGCCCTGCTGCCGCAGAGCGGAGTGGTCGAGCAGGGACATAGGATCGAATCATGTCCTGCAAGTAGATAGGGGCTGTCCTGTTGGCTGCAGTGTAGACAAGTGTCAGGGCTTTGAACCGGATCCTGGCAGCGACCGTTAGCCAGTGGAGTGATCGCAGCAGAGGAGTGGACATGGGAGAATTTTGGAAGGTTGTAGAAGAGTCGGGCAGCGGCAATCTGAATCATCTGTAGTGGCTATATGTCACAAGCTGGCAGGCTTGCAAGGAGAGAGTTGAGCTGCGTTTCCACCAAAATTACCCGGAACTTTCAGTCCCAGGTACTACTTTACCAGGAACTAAAAGGTTCCTTCAGCCAATGGTTGTCTGCGTTTCCACCGGGGTCTAAAGTACCACGAAGATTAGGCAAATTAGCCCACTGACGTTGTCGTCGGTCCATCTGTCATATGATTTCTTCTGTAACCCCATACTACCACCGAAGTAGCCTACATTATTTTCTAATAACCGGGACAGCCCGGAGGGGTTTATTCCACATATATACAACGGGTTACCAACAATGACTATATATGGTTACTTTTGTATTTATTGATTTTCATATATCCTCTCAAACACATTCATTAACAGCAGAAAACATGCACACGTTGTAAACAATTTGCTGTTTTATTACTTTCTCGTCGTCAATTCCATATAGGCTAATCGCAAAATGACAAGAATAGAACGAAAACTCGGACTTGCGTGAAAATGTAAATTAGTAGTGGTACAGCCACCGTTTGCTTTCCTTCGAAGTTACTGCTAGCCGAGCAGCGAAGTGTGCCCTCCAGATGCGAACCATGCACCATAAATGAGTCCATAGTCTTCCTGGTCTTTTCGTGGAATTGAAAAATGGCAGTAAAGTTGAGTAAAATTACGGAAGTCTGAAAAAGCTAAAGGGAAGATTACTAGAATTAACCTGTTATTTTACCCGGTAAAAAGTGCGGAAGGTGATTTCCAGTTTGCTTGTACTGTATCACTAATGTTAATTATGCAGAACTACCGCATACCTCACATAACTGTATCAAACGTTTTGAGTCAATTAAACGGGCTAACAAAGAAAATCCGGAAGAAAATATTCAGCAACCGAATTAATCCGTTTGAATGTTTTGGTAGCCTACGTAATATGCTGTCCCAGCACGAATGCTTAGCATTTTATAAAACGAATACTAAAGCAAGAAAAGAACAGAAGAGCACACGTTATAATTCCAAGACGTTGACAGGCTATAACCAAAAGTAGGCTACTGCGCCGCATAACATACAAGTTTGATTTGAAGTTATTATGAAAATAAATTGGTTTGCCGCTGCATATTTTCAAACATGGCGGGTAATGGCGGAAAATAAATACAACACAAATGCTACGAGTACTCGACCAATAAGAAATGTTCAGCGCTGCAAGCTCCACCCAAAAGGTTCCTGTACTTTCAGAAAGTTCTACCCCCCGAGCAGGAACGTTTTGGGGGGTAAAACAAAGCCCCCAGAACTAAATTTAGACCCTAGTTCCTGCAGTGGAAACGCACTGAGTTCCTCAAAAGGTTCCTAGTTCCGGGGTATAGTTCCTGCGGTGGAAACGCGGCTTTTGAGTAATCAAGGTGAGAGGTCACCGTAGCCTGGACGAGCAGCTGGGTGGAGTGTGTCGTCAGGTATGGTCGAATCCTTCTGATGTTGTACAGAAGGAATCTGCAGGACCATGATGTTGCCTTGATGTGCTCCTTGAGGTCCAGTTGGTCATCCAGGACCACCCCCAAGCTCTTGGCAGAGTGAGAGGCAGTCACTGTGGTGCCATCAACTGTGATTGAGAGCTCACGTAGTAAGGAGGTCTTGCATGGGAAGAAAAGCAGCTCAGTTTTGTTGAGGTTGAGCTTCAGGTGGTGGCTGGCCATCCAGGTGGAAATGTCAGCCAGGCAGGAAGATATCTTATCATCAACCTGTGTGGCCGAGGGGGGGAAAGAAAAGAAGAGTTGCGTGTCATCTGCATAACAATGATAGGAGAAGCCATGTGAATTAATAACTGAACCAAGAGGTTTGGTGTATAAGGAGAACAGCAGAGGACCCGGTACAGATCCCTGCGGCACTCCCGTAACAAGGGGATGAGAAGCAGAGGCAGACCCCTTCCAGGTGACCTGGTAGGACCTATCTGCAAGATAGGAAGTGAACAAAGACAGAGCAGTCCCAGCAATGCCCATCTCAGCCAAGGTGGAGAGGAGTATTTTATGGTTGACCATGTCGAAAGCTGCAGACAGGTCAAGAAGGATCAGGACAGAGGAGAGGCGTGAGGCTCTTGCAGTGGCAAGTGCCTCCGTCACAGCCAGGAGCGCAGTCTCTGTTGAGTGCCTGGATCGGAAGCCAGACTGGTGAGGGTCTAGCAGGTTGTTCTGATGGAGAAAAGAGGTTAGTTGTTTAAGAACTGCTCATTCAAGGGTTTTGGACAGAAAGGGTAGAAGCGATACGGGTCGATAATTCATTACATCGGAGGGGTCTGAGGTGGGTTTTCTGAGAAGTGGGGTAACACGAGCCATCTTAAAATCAGAGGGAACATGACCAGAGGAAAGAGAGGAATTAACACTGGAGGACAGATAGGGAAGGATCTCGCTGGAAATGGATTGGAGAACTTTGCCATCACTGTGACCACAACATATCTCTGCAGAGTAGCAAAACAAAGCAGTAATGTTTGGTGAGGGTTGGTTTCGTGTTGGTTCCTTCAAGACCACAGATCTATGCAATAGTAACAGAAAATCTGTGGTAGGGAATCTCTTCGTTTCAGCGATGCACAGACAGGTGACAAATTAAAGGGAAAAATCTGAATGAATGGGTGGAGAAACATAACGAATGCAGATGCTTCCATACAGGTGTACTGCATGATAGTTTAGGATTTAATATCCTGTCATGCTCTGTGACATGTATAAAAATGCTGAGCAGGTGCAGTTGACCTCAATTTTAGATCAAGATTGAAAGAGGAAAAGATTGAAGTGACTTTGAACCGTGGTTCATTATTGGGGCACAGATGGCAGGAGCTTCAGTCACAAAGACTGCTCAACTGGCTAGTGTTTCATTCGGAACAGTGACTAGAGTGACATAGCATTTAGATCTATGGGAAAGACATCAGTAAGTAGGGTCGGAAATTGCGGTCGAAAATGCACATTCGATGACCGTGATACTCGGGCATTGGTGCGATACGTCAGGAAAAAACAGAAGAGCAACGCTTCTCAGGTGACAATGTTAATGTGGGACGTGATCAGATTGTGTCAGTAAGAACAGACTGTGGACAGCTACATAGAGAGGGATATTATACTAGGTTTGCAGTGCACAAACCCCTCATTACAAAGATGAATGCATATTTGAGAGTTCAGTGGTGCAATAACTACAAGGCATGTCGGGGTCACTGAATGGTTTGAGTGTGAAACTTATGTGAATCATGTTATGGCCTTCGCAGTTGCCAAATCTCAACCCAGTTGAACACCTAAGGAATATTTTGGACTGGCATGTTAGACAGCACTGTCCAGCACCATCATCAGAACACCTAATGAGGGAATATCTTTTGGAAGAATGGTGTTCCATCCCTCCAGTAGAGTTACAAAGACTTGTAGAATCTATGCCAAGGCGCACTGAAGCTGTTATAGTGGCTCATGGTGGCCCAACACCATACTTAAGCCGCGTTTCCACCAAAATTACCCGGAACTTTCAGTCCCAGGAACTACTCTACTAGGAACTAAAAGGTTCCTTCAGCCAATGGTTGTCTGCGTTTCCACCGGGGTCTAAAGTACCGCGAAGATTAGGCAAATTAGCCCACTGACGTATGAAAAAGCAACGTTGTCGTCGGTCCGTCTGTCATATGATTTCTTCCGTAACCCCATACTACCACCGAAGTAGCCTACATTATTTTCTAATAACCGGGACAGCCCGGAGGGGTTTATTCCACTTATACAACGGGTTACCAACAATGACTATATATGGTTACTTTTGTATTTATTGATTTTCATATATCCTCTCAAACACATTCATTATGTTTTTATGCGAACATTCGCTTTCATATCTTGACATCCGAAGCGACAGAATGCATTCACATTTATATGTATAACTGGCAACAACAGCAGAAAACATGCACACGTTGTAAACAATTTGCTGTTTGATTACTTTCTCGTCGTCAATTCCATATAGGCTAATGGCAAAATAACAAGAATAGAACGAAAACTCGGACTTGCGTGAAAATGTAAATTAGTAGTGGTACAGCCACCGTTTGCTTTCCTTCGAAGTTACTGCTAGCCGAGCAGCGAAGTGTGCCCTACAGATGCGAACCATGCACCATAAATTAGTCCATAGTCTTCCTGGTCTTTTCGTGGAATTGAAAAATGGCAGTAAAATTGAGTAAAATTACGGCAGTCTGAAAAAGCTAAAGGGAAGATTACTAGAATTAACCTGTTATTTTACCCGGATAAAAAGTGCGGATGGTGATTTCCAGTTTGCTTGTACTGTATCACCAATGTTAATTATGCAGAACTACCGCATACCTCACATAACTGTATAAAACGTTTTGCGTCAATTACAACGGGCTAACAAAGAAAATCCGGAAGAAAATATTCAGCAACCGAATTAATCCGTTTGAATGTTTTGGTAGCCTACGTAATATGCTGTCCCAGCACGAATGCTTAGCATTTTATAAAACGAATACTAAAGCAAGAAAAGAACAGAAGAGCACACGTTATAATTCCAAGACGTTGACAGGCTATAACCAAAACTAGGCTACTGCGCCGCATAACGTACAAGTTTGATTTTAAGTTATTATGAAAATAAATTGGTTTGCCGCTGCATATTTTCAAACATGGCGGGTAATGGCGGAAAATAAATACAACACGAATGCTGCGAGTACTCGACCAATCAGAAATGTTCAGCGCTGCAAACTCCACCCGAAAGGTTCCTGTACTTTCGGAAAGTACTACCCCCCGAGCAGGAACGTTTTGGGGGGTAAAACAAAGCCCCCAGAACTAAATTTAGACCCTAGTTCCTGCGGTGGAAACGCACCGAGTTCCTCAAAAGGTTCCTAGTTCCGGGGTATAGTTCCTGCGGTGGAAACGCGGCTTAAGACACTTTGTCGGTTTTTCCTTGAATTTGTCACCCATCTGTTAATGAGTTTTTAATTGATCTTTCCAGGGGGAAGCCACTCAACGCTCCCTTACACTAGTATTGTCATTTTGTTTTTGTAGAGTGGACAGAAATGGTATAAATGTTCTTCGCCATATCCCCCTTTTCTCCATTTTTGGAATAACAATTAAATTAGCTGAGCAGTTTGGTTGGGCAAGCAAAAAAAAAAAATTATTAGGGGCAACATTTGTCAACAAATATTAGTCTGCACGTGAGAACATTCATGATGGTGAAGTCACATTATGGTTGTGAAATACTTCCTTTCCCACTAAAATTTCACAAACAATATTAAATTGGTGTCTGTAAAGTCTGTTATCATATCAAACCTTTAAATGGGTAATAAACATTTCATCAGGTTTTTCGAGTTCTAAAGCTGATTATCTTGTTTCCATTTGATATATCACACTAGTCCTATAGTAAAAATAAATATATTAATAAATTAAAATCTAATTAAGCCCTGCCGCCATCTTTTTTGTAAAAAAAAAAAACAAAAAAAACAATGCACTGCCCACCCAAAGGTGAAAAGCTCTGTTTCATTTCCCATGGAGCTCAGCCCAAATTTGTGACGTAGAAGTAGGTGAAAAATTCTAAAAACCTGTTTTCGCTGTGTCATTATGGGGTATTCTGTGTAGATTGATGAGAATAAAAATGAATTTAATCAATTTCAGAATAAGGCTGTAGCGTAACAAAATGTGGGAAAAGTGAAGGGGGTCTGAATACTTACCAAAGGCACTGTACATTGAATCTCCTTTCTGACACCATGGCGTTTGGCCCCTTGCACATAGACTGTAGAAAAAATATGGCCAAAGTGACTGTGACATCAGCCATTGACTTTCCATGGGCAGTTTTCATGCCGCCATGTTGTACAAATTGTAGCCGGAGGCTGCACAGTAGGCAAAAGCTGTGACCCTTATATGGTCATGAAGTCTGTGCCGGGCCAGTGTAAATGACAATCTGGAGCTGTTACTCGAGAGTGGGTGAGATGCTGCCCCTCCCCGAGTGACTTGAAGTGATGCAAACTGTCCTTGATTGGTCCTCAAAATATTAAAATATTGTCAAAATGACACAACCTGTCACAAGGGTTGTCAGAAAAAATAGGCTCTATTGAAGGTAATCAACCAAAACAGCCTTGTGTTTGCTGAATGGCCGTTGAACTATGGCACTGGTCATCCCAGTTTTCTGACCTGAGCTCAACTTAAATGGCGTGGTTTGAAGAAGGCCGTTCACAATCACAGGACAAAAAAGGTCCTAATGAATTTAGAAAAAGAGTGCATCGAGGAATTGTCAAAGACCCCCCTCAATGTGTTTACAAATATGGTATAATATAGAAGACATTTCAGTCGTGTTATCATTGCAAAGGGAAGGTGCACAAAGTTCTGAAAGTGAGGTGTGAAATAGTAAATGTATAAATGTGAGAAGTTATTTCTATTCTGTTAGCTCTCATTTCTCAAAATGAGAATAAACCCATAACAATTTAACCTCCCCAATCTGTCTTGAAGTATCATTTTTGCAAAGTGAAAATGGCCTTCATAGTCAGGAGTGCAACATAATAGTTAGGGAAATGGGCTTTTAACTCTGAGGTTGTTGGGTCAATTCCCAGGTGGGGTACTGTTGTACTGGAGCAAGGTACCGGATATCTAGCTGTATTGACATAGAATGTATTTATACTGTATAAATACATTCTATGTCAATTTAATCTGTGCAAATCACTTTGAAGGAGGGCGTCTATCAAATGCCTAAAATATAATGTAATTTATGAATTGGAAATTTATAACCCACCAATTTTTTAAATAAAAATGTAAATTATCTTGCATTGCGAACAGACCTTAACTGAGCAAACGGCTGAACTGTTTGAGTGTATTTTAAAAATGTTTTATTATTATTAACTGAAAGGACTCCTTCACTGGTGTTGCGACCTTTTGCGCAGCTTCTTACAACCACCCGTACGTGGGGGAGAGTTTTAAGAATAGTTCCGGAAGAAGGCAGGGCTTGCAGATTTGTGGTGTTTTAACCAGTGGCAAGGCCGCGATTACGAGTGTGTTTGACAAGCGTGGCGAATGGAACTCCGGCAGTCAACGTGACTTTAACAGGGGAGAGAGCAGTTCTGTGAAATGAGAAGATCTTGAATGAGAGCCGGTGGAAGTTTTTTTTTTTCTTTCTTGCTCGGGACTTGCACTTTCATTAACGTTGAATAAGTCGCAGTTGAACTTGGAATTTTTTAGTAGAGAATCGGAGTGTACACAGTTCTATGTAAAACAACTTGCCGCGTATCATAAATACTGGTAAATAATGATTTTGTTCGTTGAGGTGAGCACAAAAACTTTTTATGTCAAATTTAACACGCGGTGTTACGGGCTGCATGCTGGGTAGCTACATCGCTAACAGATTCCTAGCCATGCTCTTCCCAAGTTTTTCTTTAAAGCTTCTGTGGGGGGTAGTTGTTGAGTTTGAGAGATTTTATATTTTGTTTCCGTAAAATGAACCGTGTGGTTTTATCGCTGGCGAACTAACGTTAGTATTTTGGTTTCGCGCCACCTTGCTAGCTTGCTAGGTTAGCAAGCTCAAACGCCACAAATTAACCCTCGCTAACCAGCAGACTGAAAGTTAGTTCCAGCTGAAATAGCTAGCGACCAATGTTCCTAACCATTCTGTTCTTATGTATGTATTGGAACCACGTCATTTTTTAACCGCTGAAAGCAAGAGGGCCCAATGTACCTGCTCCACGTTCAAACTTGTAACTTGGACTGCTGATATTTCGCATTGATAATTTGTAACGTTACCACACCGAGTACATTGATATCTACCTAGCTAGCTTGAACCGTATCAATGCACTGACTGAAGTGTCACATGCCCTTTGTCAAAATTGGCAACTGAAGAGAATGCCGGAGGCTTTGGCAGACCGTAGCACCGTAGATGTATATTTAGCAGGCTAAATTGTCACCTTGACCGTTTCACATTTACAGTTTAGTGAGCAACTAGACAGCAAACTAATCAGATTAGCTTTAGTGAAAGCAGAACTATTTAAAAACGCGTTGAGCTCTGCGTGTATGGACGCAGGGTACTATTGTATGCTTTAGGATCTTTTGTGTGGTTTTTGTTATGATGGATCCCGAATTAAAACCAGTACAATTTGGGAATACTCCAATTTACAACGTCACAAGTCAAACTTCAGCATAAAATGCAGGAGATATCCGCACTATATCTGGGTTCTGTTTGCAGGTATAGAATAGTTTTGAAATGTAAGGCTTTAGATTTTCGATTTTAAGTCCCATATCAAGCTTTCTTTTATGCCGTGTCTACATTTTTAACAAGTAATGTAAAACTAATTTCAGCTATTGAGGATTTTTTATTAAGGTGCTTTGGAGTTATAGTAACAAAACTGAATCCATTCAGAAAATTATGACACTTAAAAACAGTTTATGTTCAGATTATCATTTGGTGCAAATTTGCCGCGCAGTAATGGGTTCCATCATTTATTGTCCTGTGGCTTCAGGGTTTAAGAAGTGGGTGCCGTTTTCAGGCTGCGGCTAGCTGGCAAGTTAATAACGAGCAGTTCGTTTAGACCAGTGACAGGAAATGTCCGATGTTCTTGGAGAAAATTGAGGCCGTTTTGAGAGTGAGGGGGAGAGAGCACAGACCGTATATTTTTCACTCAGTTCTAACGGGGCCAGTAAAGTCGCTTACTGGTTCACGGTGCGCAAAGTTCCACGGCAGGTAATAAAAGCCTGAGCCGAAAATGGGGTTTGTGCTGGGGTTGAGCCACACGCTCTGCCCATTCACAAGCAAGCAGAGCCTTCTAGTAGCTGTTTCTACTGTTCAGCCAGCTCTGTTAAACAACCCTTATCTTAAATAAAGTGTCTTATCTTATCTTCTAAAGCTCAGTTCTCTGAAACTATTAGTCTTCACAATGTTTTTTTTTTTCTTGTAATTGAAGACTAATACCTGGGAAGTTGAGCTCGGTAAATGTTAATCACTGTTTCTGAGTTGAGTGGTCTGTGTTATTGTACTTTGGGCATTTAATCTTGGGGTTCATCGCTTAAACATTCACATTTGGTTAAAAATGATTTTATTATCCTGTCCTCCTGCACTGACTGTTCAATTCAATTTTATGTGCAAACCCGCGTAGATTTGTATGACAGCGAGAAGTTCATTCTCCATGTTTTCTGTTGGGTCATTTGCTTCCACCCAAGACCTCTTGTTTAGTTTCTTTTTTTTGTTGCTGCTGTATATAGATGGTTATATTCCATGGTTGCCTAAAGGCAGCTTAGGCCTTTTGAATTCCCTTGCGTGAGGTGTCTGTTTTCCCCACACGTGATGGAAGTATTCATTTTTTGCATTGTCTGTGTGTGGAAATCAAGGCCAAGGGCACAGCTCTTGTGGGTGTGAACTGTACATCACAGTGGAACCATTATATTCATAGATTACACGCGCTGGTAATATTTGGGTGTATTTTGTTTTTCCCAAAAAAACGTTACTACTTTTCTTTTGAGGCCATCAATGGTTGCGGTAAAAAAAAAAAAAAAAAAACGGTCCCGCCCCCTGAAGCATTAGACGAGGCGGGTGCTTTATGGAGAGAATTTGCGCAGAGTTGTAATGACCGTTTTTTTCTGGTTCGTCTCGTTCTTCCTGTCAGGTGACCTCGAAGGGAGCCGGCCTGAACCCCAACGCTAAGGTGTGGCAGGAGATCTCCGCCCTGCCCAGCGACGCCCCTGTTCCGCTCTCCGATTGGTCACCGCCCAGTCCCACTGGCACCACTGAGGGTGAGCTCACAGTGCTGGGCATTTCTCTCTCTCACACGCACACGCGCACACACACATACACACATACACACATACACATACACACTCACAGTCAGTAAGTCATACACACATACTCTGTTACACATTAACATACATAGGCATGCAAACACTCACTCACAGAAACGCACACAACACATACTCTCTCAGGTGTGCCCATTGCCAAATTGAGTCATGCACACACACATACACGTGCACACGCTCTCAGAAGCGCGTGCACACACACTCTCACAGTAACATGCTCTCATACATGTGCGAGTACTCTTATACATGTACACGCAGTAGTGGGATCTCAAAGCTTTCTGCCATGCAGCTAACTTTGCTGCGTTTTTTTCGCCGCTGTAAATTGACGTTTCCCTCTTGGATTGGGCTCGAGGGGAGTGGACACTGACTCGCTAATGGCCTGCATGCTTCTCTGTTGCCAGGTCACCCCGAGGCCCCGCCCACTGAATGTAGTAAATCCTACATCATTGGTCTTGACAGTGCTGGGGAGAGCGGTCCCTCCGCGCACCCTGAAGGAAGCGTCAACGGCGTGGACTCTCCAGACTCGGCGTTCTCCCCCCACGAGCCAGCGACTAGGCCGGATGGTCAGTATTGGGGGAAAAACGCCGTCCGCCCAACCCAAAAGAATAAAAAAAAATGAAGATGCTGAGGTCGAGAGAAAGTCGTTTTTTAAACTTGCGTGGAGGTAGTGCTGAAGGGAATCGGAAAGGCGAGCTCGATGGCGCCGATGCTAGCAGGACCCTTTTCCGTTAGCTCGGTTTTTCTGCGCCGCCGATTCGCTCGGGCAGCGTCTGCACGCGCGCTGACCGGCTCTGTCGTTACAGGCGAAGGGGAAGGGGAGCCGGCGCAGGATCGGCCCGTCTCTGCGGAGAACCTGCGCGAGTCTCTGAAGAAACAGCTGGAGTTCTGCTTCTCCAGGTAGGGAACGGTCCTCGGGTCCCCCCCCCCTCGGCCACCGGCTCTGGCTCATTTCTGCTTCTCCTTCGCTAATGTGCGGCTCCTACCCTTATTTCGAATCAGGAAAGAGGGCGTGCACTAGCCCACACCTCCCTGAGACTGCTTTCTGCAGTCCTACACCTCAGCTGCCTGTTTGGGTACCCAGTCGGTTTACTGCCGATCCAGCAAGGCCTGGGCAAGCAGGGTGTCAGGCACCCTCTCCACCAGAGGAGGCGCTGTTGAGCGATGTGGCCGGGAACACCCTGCCGAATGTAACCATCGCTCTCGGTGAATCTTTGGTGTCGGCACACTTGTTGCCTGGCCACCGTCAGGACTGGCCCTATTCAGACCCTGGCACGCGTCGCTGCTGACAACAGGCACCTGGTATTTTTAATCCTGTATTAATGTGTAAATGGGTTTTATCATGCCCCAGGGAGAACCTCTCCAAGGACCTATACCTGATATCTCAGATGGACAGTGACCACTTTGTTCCCATCTGGACCATCGCCAGCATGGAGGGCGTCAAGGCCCTGACCACGGATATGGACCTGATTCTGGATGTGCTGAGAGGTGAGTCTCTCTGCCAGTGTTCTTGTAGCATAATGACTGGTTCTAACTGCACAGGAATAAAGAATAAGCTCCAAAGGGTCTACCATGTGCTATGGACAAAGTTTTGCATGATGGCTGCATTTCAAAGTACTGCATTTCCGGATCACTGGAAGTCAGTCTCCAGCTCCCTCAAACAGAAAATTGAGCTCGCGCAAAACGTACAGAAAACATACACCATATTACTGACTTTTGAAAGGTATTGGGCCCCAGGAAATGAGCACTGGCCTTGGATTTGCATGAATGGCATTCACCTCCTGTGGAATTGCATCACATCCAGTGTGTCCCCTAGAAAAGGTTTATTAGTGGAAAGGGTGTGGCACCCCATGGTCACCTCCAAGGACTGGATGTTTGGCTGTTACAAAGCCCTGCTTTGATTATGGATACTGCTGCTACTGCAAGCTGCTATGTTTCTCCATTTTTGCTATATTGGCCCTAGGTGTTTGCTAGATGAGTATTGCAACTAACAAGGAACTAACTGTAAACAAGGAGGTGGGGAGAATCCTTGCTGTGGTAACTGTAAGCTACGTCTCATCTCGTCACTTGGATGCAAACGGGTCAGTTTCAGAATGTTGGAAAACCACAAGTTTTGCAAAGTCACATTGCAGATCTTTGGTCTGAACTGGCCCTTGTGTGGAATGTTGCTAAAGCAGTCTTTAGGGAAGAAGAATATTGAATTTAAAATAGGACATTCAACCATCCACCCACGGTCTGGTGAATATCATAACCAGTCGTGACATCCAAGCTATGAGCAGCTACAACCGTCTCCTGGATGGCTTTATTATGATATAAAGTTTAATTTCGTGACTAGTGCACCTTTATTGGAGCTCACTTGTGTTTTATTTACAAGTTTAAATACAAGACTCTGCAACCAAGGTCGTTATGTAACACATTAGCTAGCTAGAGTAAGTGGTAAGAGTTTGTGGTAAATGTCACTTTAGCCTGCTGAAATAATTTACAGTCTTTGTTTTTAAGAGTTATTGATTTTTGTAAATTTAGATGGCCGCTGTGATTCAGCTAATATATATTGGGCTGACCCTGATTGGTTTAAGTCCTATAATGAAGCTCTGCAGTTTTTCAGTCTGTACCTGCAATATACTGCCCTTCAGATACAGAACGAGACGTGTAAAACACTGTTGGGTTTCACATTAGATAAATGCTTCTCGTTTTCTGCTGCCAGTGCGTGTCGAAGTCATTGGACCAAACTGACCTGATATTTCTCCCCCCCCCTCCCCTCCGATGGGCAGCCTCTCCTATGGTCCAGGTGGACGAGAAGGGGGAGAAAGTGCGTCCGAACCACAAACGCTGCATCATCATTTTGAGGGAGGTGCCGGAGACCACGCCCGTGGAGGTGAGGCGGGGTCTTTCTTTCATGTCTTGCAGATTCATTCTGCAGAACCGCTGGCTTTCACGTTAAACTGTGCTTTATTACCTAACATCTAACGTCTCAGATTCTGTGTTAACTTACTTTATATTTATGGCTGTTGCTTTTGTTGTTGTTGTTTTTTGTTCCTGGAAAGTTTGACTGAGGGTCAGTAACTCCCCGTCCCAGTATTTCAGGAGAAGGGATTCTCTCCCTTGTGGGGTGAGGCGGCCACAAACAAAACGCTTCCCCGACCTCACGTCCTCCTCGTTTATTTCCAGGAAGTCGAGGCCCTTTTTAAAAGCGACGATTGTCCGAAGGTGCTAAGCGTGGAGTTCGCGCACAACAACAATTGGTACATCACATTCCAGTCGGACACCGACGCCCAACAGGTGAGCGTCTCCGAGCCTGCCGCTGTGGCTTAAGCTGGCGGTATGCTCAGTAAAAAGAAAGAACTTCAGGATTGAGAACCACCGGCGAACATGGCGGTATACTCAGTGAGAACACCGCACCGTTTAAAGTCACTCCACGCCGCTGGGGCGTGAATAATTACGAGGCAGCTATTAACCGGGGCTGGAATCTCGCCCAGATCTCCGTCTCGCGGCTGTAAAGAGAAGGGCTACGCGAGATCACAACACAAAACAAAAAGTTTAAAGTGGCTTTAGTTTATCTAGCTATGCAAAAGAAGAAAAAAGGCAAAGAAGACGGTACGTTCAGTTTTGTCTGTACATTCGGCAAATGTGGAGTTTAGACGAGGGGGTCCTCTTTCTCTTATTTCCGAATGTGTGCTAGGCATTTTTGATGACTTGCTGAAATGCGCAGCACCATTCATCAAACATGCGGGAACTCGCAGAATTTCCATCTCTACAGAAGAGAGATTGGCGTTGACTTTCCGTACATTAGCATGTGAAGTCTGCCGTCTGAACTCTCAACCGTGACATAACCAACCATATGATATTTGGACCAATAGCTGAGAGGGGGATGTCGGAGAACAAGAAATAAGTTTTCCAAAAGTTCTCCCTGGAGGCCGTCACACACACGAACACACAACACCGCGTCTTTTTGTTCGTCAGCTGTTCTCATTGCTTCGTTTTGCTCAAAAAGTTCTACTTCTTACGAAGTGTACTGCCTACTTTAGTCAGAGGGACACTGCTGCTGTTTTTAAATGGCCTCAGAAACGATACCTGACCTTCAGTGTGCGTTTTGGGGATTGTCGTGAAGCCAGTGTGTTGTTTCCCCGCAGGCATACCGGTATTTAAGGGAAGAAGTGAAAACGTTTCAGGGAAAACCCATCATGGTGAGTAGCTCTGTGGCGTTGGAAGCATTGAAGGTGAATTGTGCCTACATGTGTGCGCATGGTTTTGATAAGAAGGTGGGGACTTCAGCCAGCAGTAGTATCTGTTTAAAGTGTGCCCCCCCCGCGAGCCTTTGCTTCTGCAGACCGTGGGCAGCACTTCCTGTTTCAGTTCTGTATGAAGTCGGGCAGAGGAACATACCGGGACGATGGTTATCGAACGCAGTAATGGGCATCGCCACCGTATGGTGTATTACCTTTCTTTCCGCCTTTTTCTTTTTAATTATACCTGCAGCGCTAGCACTAGTGTATGAGGTGCAAATAAAGAGAAGACCAAAGGAAAGGCAATACCAGACATGGCGGCGATGACCGTTATAACTTTCGATAATTATCATTGTGGTGTATCACCCAGCCCATAGTATGAAGGGTAAACACTGCCCAGGATACGTGGAACCAATAATGCGTGTGTGTGTGTGTGGTTATAAAAGTCTACACACCCATATTGAAATTGCGGGTTTTTGTAACGTAAAGCCTTCCGCCCATCCATTTTCTAACCGCTTACAGTGGTAACCCTGAAGTAAAGGCTGAAATTGATAAACCATATCACCCCTTTTCAGTGTGGCCTTGCCTGTTTGGAGGAGCGGGCTATTTGCGTTAACAATCAGGTGTACGTAATAGTGTAGCTGGTGAGAGTGTGTGTGCGTTAAAGCACGCATACACACAATCTTTCACTATCGTGCAATTTTCACGTTGCATTCAAGCTTTCATTCATTTTTAGGTTTATTTAGGAACTAATTTAAATAAAATCTGCTCCGTAGCGGGTAAATTAAAAACGTTTAGATGGCGGTAAAGAGCCCCCTGTGATGATCAGTATCGCGCTTGGAAGGATCCAGGTCACTGCAGCTGTGGAGGCTGTTCTTTTTCCTCCTCCTTCTCTTCCTCTCTTCGTTCTTTTTCCTCCTCCTTTTCTTCCTCTCTTCCATCTCTCTTTCCTCTGCTCACCTCTCCTTCCTTATCTCCCTCCTCCTTTCCCTCCGTCAGTACAGTGGTCCTGCCCTGATGACCGTGAGATTATGAGATCTGAGGGGAAGCTCACACGTGCATGTACACAAACACACACACACACACACACACACACACACACACAGACACAGTTCTTCCCAAAAACAGGTAGTTTCTTGAGACTAAATGAGTTGGAAATGTCCTCTGCAGGACGTTGTCGCGTTCACATACGCACACGTTTGCCTGAGGGCGTGACTCTCACTGCTCCCGAATGCCAGGCGATATCATTGTGAGATTCCAGTACGGTCACTGTGGCGCAGCCCTGCTCTGAAAAGCTGTGCATGAGAAATGTCCATTGTGGGGGACAAACCCATGCGTTACATCATGACCGGTTCACCGTACTGGAGTTGAGCTGACACTCTTGTCCAGAATGACTTCGCGCGGGTGCGGGAATTCCCTAGTAGGGGAAGTGTGGTCCTGAGAGAGCCACCAAGTGCAGGAAGTGCAGGCTTGACTTGTCAGCTGCTCAGTTGAGTATAAAACGAAGTTATGCATACATACTGTACAGAAACAGAACTTAGCGGTTAGGGAGTTGTGATTAGGGCAGGCTGTAAGTGTAGTTTTTTTTAATATGATTCTGTTTGGAACTGTTACCGTGTGTCTGGGGTTCTCAGGAGTCTGTTCAGGACGGTCAGGTGAGCAGAAAGTGAATTTAACCCCTTAAAGCCAGCTTTTCCTGCATTGTGTTTATACTCTGCACTTTATCACTCACTTACCCTCGCTTTCACCTCTCTTTCCTTCTCTCCTGCATTTACCTCAATCTTTCTCTCTCTCTCTGCCCTGTCTTTACCTCCCCCCACTCTCTTTCTCTCTCTCTGTCTCTCTCTGCCCTGTCTTTAACCATCTCCCTCTTTTGCTCTCCCTCTGTCTCTTACTCTACCTGTCCTTTTCTCTCTTTCTCTCCCTCTCCCTCTCTCTCTCTCTCTGTCTCCAGGCTCGGATAAAGGCCATCAACACCTTCTTTGCTAAGAACGGTTACCGCAGCCTGGAGGGTGCAGCGTTCTCTCAGCAGACGCAGTCCCCGTCACAGTACAGCTCGCCCGTCTACATGCAGCAGGTCTACAGCCCGCAGCAGCAGTACCCCCTCTACGGCATCGTCCCCCCGACCTGGCCTTCCTCCCCGACGCCGTACTTCGAGACCCCCCTGGTGAGGCCCCTCCCATCTCACGGTGGCCTAGCTCAGGGGACCGGCTTCATGTCCGAGGTTCTACTGTATTTGGACCATTGAGTATTCCCATATTAAACCTGAAACTGAAGAGGGATTTCTATGCTTTCGGAGATCGAGTGAACGGTAGAGCTTTTTGTATTTGAATGGAAGGCTTATTTACCGGAACTAAACAACATTTAATTTACTCTCCTATTTTTGGAGCTGAGTAATAAGGTATTGTGTCGCTAATACAGGGCGGTGCTTTGTATGTATGGTGCAACAGCCTGACGTTAGATGAACACTCACCAGTCCATTGGTCCTCTTCCACAAGAGCATGCAGTTGTGATGTATTTCTGGTATTGGGAAGCGGTATTCTTACAGGGTAGAAGGGTACATACAGCATATGAGCTGGAGATTCTGTTTTATGCATTGATAAGGTGACGTGTTAGCTGAGGGGCTCTCTGGTGCATTCTGGGTAAGCTCTTAAGGGGCCTTTGGCTGCCCAGTGCCAGGCTGCTGACGCGCGTGCGCCTCTGACATTCCAGGCGCCGTTCCCCAACAGCGGCTTTGTGAACGGCTTCGGCTCGTCCGGGAGCTACAAGATCGGCGGCGGCTCCCTCGGCGGCGGCGGACGGCCCTTTCCCCGCGCCCGGTACGTAGCGTCCGCCCCCGCGACCGCCTCGCTCCGCTCGCCGCCACCGGCTCACTTCCTGTCTGTCGGCCGCCTGAAGCCCCGCGGAGACGCGAGCTCGCAGTGCGTTTCTCCCCAGCGCCAGAGGTGGAAAATCCAGGTTCAGAAAGTATAAAAGTCCTTCCCCAGTGTTTTGTTCCAGCCACCTGGATTTGCTGATTAGCGCTGTTCTTCAACCAGGAGGTAGAACTAATTAGTGGAATCAGCTGGCTGAGTTCACGGGTGGAAGAAACACATGGCAGGACTCTTACTTTCTGACCCCTGGACTTTCCACCTCTGCCCAGCTGCAAGCTGGCTAGTGGGGCGATATCGCCAAACTTTCAGCTCGTTGGGTAGAGAGAGAGGGTGTGGGCAAAGCCCGTTTTCACATAAATTACTTCATGAAGTTTTGGGCAGTTTGGCAATAATGCATGTCCTTGGTACTTCAATGTGCTCTCAGTGTAATACTCTTTTGGTACTGAATGTAAACATTTTTTTCTGCCCAGTGTTGAGAGGGTTACAAGAAAAGGCCTTGGTTTTCTTGCAGTATTTGTAAAAAATAAATAAATAGAAACTAAGAATTTCGTCCGAGCAGAGTTGGGGAGTTTCAATTCAGTGAATTTGGGCAATCAGGGCATGAATTTAAACTTGAATAATCATTCATTGAACTGACTTGAGCCCTGTTTCCAAATAATCAATAATTGTGACTGGTGTGTATTTAATTTTGATTTCGGATTATGGCAAATCTCCTTAACACCAGTACCTTGACTAAAAATGGTACGCTAACTTTAAATGCTCAAATAACGAATAACCAGTTAGCCTGACCCCCTTCCTTCCCATTGTTTTTGTTGTCCCCACAGTGTCCCGCTTTATTCAAGAAAGAATGTAATAAATGCCTTCAGGTATTGTTATTTTGTCCGTATCCACATAACTCAAAATCATTCATCCTTCTCATTGATCATCACTTTGGTTGGTTAGTCTTGGGTTCAGTTGTGACTCTTCCTAACTGTGTTTTCTGCATTTTTTTTACCTCACAAATCCATGGGGGGTGTTTGCAAGCACAGTTGTGTTGTCCTTTAACTTTTGATCTCTGGTTTCTTTCACTGGCAATTTTACTCGACCGGGGGACTTTTTATTTTATTATTTGAGTCATCGTCACTAACCGGTGTTTCTTTGTGTCTTTCATTTTTTAAATTGCTTTTATTTTTGTTTTTCGTAACAGACCGCCTTTGAAAGTTCATTCTAACTTGCGAACTAGCACTCCCTGCCACATTCATGAGTATGTCTTGAAATTTTAGTTTGAATAGTAAAATCCCTGAGCTGTGAAAATAATTGTTAATCTTTATATTATACATAAAGAACAAAAGAAATGTCTTGATATTAATCTGAGATTGAGAATGTATTATTTTTATCTTGAATGCTCCGGAATGCTTTTGCACTGCTCACTACGGAAGTGCAAAAGAGCTGCGTCCATGTTTGGTTCATTTTGCATGCATTGCAATGAGTGTTCCTCATTCAATATTTAGTTTGTTCCCCATTCTACATTCTTACTGTTCCGCATTCAACATTATGAGTCTTCCCCTTTTGACATTCCGAGTGTTTCCCTATGGACATTCTGAGTCTTCCACTTGTGACATTCCGAGTCTTCCCCTTGTGACATTCCGAGTGTTTCCCTTGTGACGTTCCGAGTGTTTCCCTTTTGACATTCCGAGTGTTTCCCTATGGACATTCTGAGTCTTTCCCCTTGTGACGTTCCGAGTCGAGTGTTCCCCATTCCACTTTTCGAGTGAAAGCACACTAGGTTTGTGTTTTATGCTGTCAGGTTTGTTTACTCGGAAGCCACGGAGTGACTAGTTCTAATAGCGTAGGTTTCATCTGCAAATAAATGCAAACGAGCCCTTGTGGGCGAGTACTTCACCCCAGCCGTGTTGCTACGGCAGCGGTGGGTGCTTTTCACCTGGGGCCCGTGTGGCTGCCTGTGTGTTGCAGCTACTGATTTTATTTATTAATTTTTTTTACGAACTTCCTCCTCAAACAGGAACCACGTGAAGACTCACCCGAGGCCCGGCGACGGGGCCCCTGCCTCGGGGACAGCCTTGCCCCTGCTGCCGGGGCTGGGAGGCCCGGTCCTGGGCCCGTCCGAACCCAGCCCCTCCTACCCTCCGAGAGACGGGCACCTCTCTCCCACCGAGGCCAACGGCGACGCCAGCGCGGCGGGGCGGGGCAGGTGAGGGGCCGTCACAGAACACTTATTTTTCTTTGGTGTTGGGGCTCGCTGTAGCTATGTTAAAACCTGGCATTAGGTTGGTTTCCCTCGCATATTCCCAGTTTAGTGGTAGTAGGGCTTTCATTGCTGTGATGTTTATTCTCTATGTTTAGCCGTTGTTGATGGATTGGCTAGTCATAGCATTAGAAATATTGCTGCCAAATTTTATGAACTCCCGCCTGCTATTTTTGGCAAATCGCACAGACCAACCTGAAAGTCGAAACCAGTGCGTCTGGCAGGATTGTTCGTCAGGGTCAGAATTTGTGGTGGCTGTCGCACTGCTAGCAACACCATGCCCAGCTGCACTGCGTGCGTGCAGCCAGATGTGAGGTGTGGCTGCAGAGTGTATGCGCATGTTGTGTGTGTGTGTATATGTACGTGCATGTGTGTGTGGGTTGTGGTGTATCAACCAGGGAGAGAGGGGTTAAGTCATTTCTGTCTTATCGCACATTGGCCTAGTTCCTCTGTATGGTCATTTGTGCTCCTGTAGTCCATCTGCACCAGCTACACACACACACACACACATACACACGCCCATACACACACAGCAGTTAACCTCTACACCTGACCCAATCAGCAGTAAGGTCATGAGATATTGATGGTCTTTGGGGGGAGAGTCTATGTATGAGACTGAACCAAGGTACAGATCCTTAGGGGAAGTAAACCATGATTTTGCTCCTTCCCCAGGAGAGGCTCATATCGAGGCATGAGGAGGAGGAGAGAGGAGGAGCGGACTGCTGTAAGTGCCTTTAATATGCGTGCGTACGTACAGAAAGCAATGCTGCACAGTCGTACACTGGCTGCATTGCAGGGTTTAACGTTAAAAGTCAACTGGAAATGGAAAGGCTTGCATTTGGATGTTTGATTGGACTTTAATGGCTTGTATGTCCCTATGTTAGTCGTAGCTAACTTTAAAGAGAGTTCTGATCGACGGAACTCCTCCCTGTTTCTCCAGAGGCCGCCGCCCCTCGCCGAGACCCAAGCCCCGCCCCCCAAGTTCGACCTGGCCTCCTCCAGCTTCCCGCCGCTGCCGGGCTGCGTGGCGAGCGCGCGGGGCGAGCCGGCGCTGGAGAACCGCCTCTCCGACGTGGTGCGCGGTCTGAGCCGCCCCAAGGTGAGCCGCGGCCCCGCGCGGGCCTCCTCCCGTTTAGGGGAGGCCTCTCCTCCCACCCACTCGCAGGCTTCAGTTTGACTGCTGCGAATGTTTTAGGAAAGTGTGTAATTATCTTCATATTACATTTTGTCCTTCGTGTCAAACAGCTCACTGTTTGGGGGGGGAAACCCCTGCCCTGGAGAATTATATAAAATTTTGGTGACTGGGCTGCTGCCCAATAAGTTAGGCAGGGCATACCCCATTCCTGTATAACACTGAGAGCTTTGCCTTTTATGGCTTCCTACAGGATTACTGACAATAACCACAGACTCTAACTCCTTACAAACATTTTGTCCTGCATTGTTCATAGTGCTGGATACGCTCTAGCCTGGCATTACATAATTTCCCCATATCCAATGAAGATATTCAGTGTACTCAACAGGAGTTTTTTTGAACTGCGCCTTTTAAGCTCTGCTTCTTTAGCAAAATGCGATTAATGGGCAGTACCATTCACTGATTGCGTAATTAGCTTTAGCCTTAGTAAATAAGATATGCGCTCTGAGTTATATATACGTACGTCTAGCACCAGGTATCTTAAGTCTTTCTTCAGGCCTTTTATCTTTCGTACTAGGAACCAATTTAGTTGCCCTTCTTTGAACCTTTTCCAGAGCTTCTATCTTCCTTAAAGCAGTCTGGGTGACCTTACTATATGTGATTTATCTAGTAGTTCTTCATCCCCTATCTCAATATCTGCTAAGGCATTCTGAGTGCTGAATGTACCTTTTAGCCTATTAGCAGCCTCCTCTCTGGTGGTAAACGACACCCAGGTCCCTCACCTGTTAACAAAAGGCTGACTATCTTTTTTCCAATATGCAGGCAGGGAGGCAGACAGACACAGACAGACAGACGGCAGTTGCTACAGATTATAATGTCCTGGTCTCTTGATTGGTTGCGTCAGTATGAATGTTTAATTAACATTTAATTCCTTGGTTGCATGTTGCACAACGTTATACATATTTGGTACCTACATTTAGCTAGATACACTAAAAAGTACACCAAAAGTATGTGGACACCTGAGATCCAACATCTCATCCAAAATTATTGGCATTAATTTGGAGTTTGTCCACCCTTTGCTGCTATAACAACCTACACTCTTCTGGGAAGGCAATGGATTTGTACTAGATGTTGGAGCATTGCTGCAGGGATTTGTTTCCATTAAGCCAGTAAAGCATTAGTGAGGTCGGGCACTGATTGGCAATTAGGCCTGGCTCGCGGTTAGCTTTCCAGTTGCTGAATGGGGTTGAGGTCAGCGCCCTGTGCAGGCCAGTCAAGTTCTTCCTCATAGTTCTCAACAAAACCATTTCGTCTTTGAAAACAGACCACCCCATAGTTTTTCGGATTTTAGCTAAACTCAATTTTTTACATAAACAGAACTACAGCATCATTTTTTGTTGGGCACCAGGTCATTTTGGTATCTATGGAAATTAACAGGCTGACATTGCTGCAAAGGAGGCCAAAACTACAAGAGTCAGGGAATGTTTACTGCCACCATCAGCCCTCAGACCTTGCTTACATGCTTACATCATAAACAAGTGGCAGGTGGAATGGGACCAGTGCGAAGGTAACAAACTGCATGAAATTAACCCAGAAATTGGAAAGAGACTTGTGTTTTCTTTTAAAAGCCCATGGGACCAAATTGTTTTTACAAGGTGTCGGATAGGTCACTCAAGACTCACCCGTGCCTTTTTATTGAAGGGTGAAGAACCACCATCATGCGACTCCTGCAGCATTCCCTTGACTATCAAGCACATTTTACTGAACTGCCCTGCCTTTAATACCACAAGACAACCGTTTCATTCAGGAAGTTCCATGAAAGATGTTTTTAACAAAGTGTCCCCTGAAGGAATTTTAGAGCTGTTATCAGAAGTACATTTGAAACATCTTATATAGGTTTTATTTAATTTTCTGGTTTTCTATTGATTTCTACTTTCTATATATTGAAATATTATCAGTGCCATGTTCTCACCATGAAATGGCCTTAGATGCTGACATGGCTCTAAATAACAAAAAAAACAAAACCATTTCTATGTGGGCCTTGCTGTGTGCCCAGAGGCATTTTCATACTGAAACAGGAAAGGGCCTTTTCCAGACTAGGGGGAAGCACAGAATCATCTAGAATGTGATTGTATACCGTAGCATTAAGATTTGCCTTCACTGAAACTAAGGGGCCTAGCCCAAACCATGAAAAACTGCCCCAGACCAAGGGATGTCCAGATACTTTGTGTATAGCAGTAGGTTAGGTTACTTCCTGCACACTTCATAGATGCATAGAATCCCTAGTGGCTACATACCTGCTGACACGTTAAACTGCTGTTTAGTGATATGGCTGTAGAGTCCATTGTCGGAGAGGAGCTATGTATACAGCTGTGGCTGTAGCTAGTTGACACATTAGCCAAATTTCAAATTGTTATTAGTGTATTTTATAGGTATATGTCCTTAAAATTAGACTGTTTTCATGGTGGGTTGATTGTATGTGTATGCAGTTGTTCTCTGAATGACTACCTTGGTGTTGGTGTTTCTTAAGGAGTGGCACATTAGCAAATGATATATATTTATACTTAGCAACTTGGTGATTTCTCTCAAGTGGACTTTTTAGTGGACACAGTAGGAAGAACAGCTTCCTCCTCTTGTCAATAGTAGTACTCATGTTACAGAACCAGTCTCATGCATTAACTGTGATACTCACCAGTGTGTTTTAATGATGGCCACTAGATGGCAGTGTCAACCTATTATACAGCCTAGGTCTGAAGCATTCATTCATGTGCATGAAATTAAAAAAAAAAAATTTTTATAGTGTTATCAGCAATACTGGCCCAAGTTACTTGAACTAGTGTTAGAAAATGTAAAAAACATTTGGGGTACGGCTTGTTTGTTTTATCACCGGTGCTGACATTTGTATTACAAACCAGTAGTAGGGTGACCGGATCACGAGGAAGGTGGCTGCTTTCTGTGTTTGAGAGAGTTCGTCTGAAGTTCAATAAGCGCATCGGTCAGAAAAGTCATCGTTATGCGTCTGAGCGTTTTCAGCATTTTGACTTCCTGTTGTAATTTTGCCTCGCCGTCTCTAGCCGGAAGTGAAGGATTCTGCCTGCAGTTCCTCCGGCGCCCAGGAGGAGGCGCCGTGCGTCCCCAGCCCTTCCCAGCCGGTCTGCAAACCTATTCCACCCGCTTCTGATCTCCCCGCTGCCAGGTACAGAGGGGCTGTCCGCTCTTTCGTCGGCCTAACCGCCAAGATGTCTCATGTGCAGAGTGTTTGTTGGCCCTGCTTCTCCGGCTCATGTCCCACAGTGCTTTGCACCTGCCCGGACTTTTAGTCGCTACTTCTGATGAATTCTGATCTCATCTACTTGCGTCTCCAATTGGATGCAGAACTTCTGATCTCTAAAAACGCTAAGCTAAGCTTGACTGAACCAGCAGAAGCGCTATTTTGGTTCAGAGAGTTTTACTATGATGGTGGTTCCAGCACTTCAGAAAGATAATGTACTTCAAAGGTAGTTTCGCACCTCTCATCCTACAGTAGCAGGGACCCGGAGTGCTTTGCACCGTGTTCAACAGAGCGGTGATTTCCTCCTTCCTTTTATACAGTCAGAATGTGTGCTCGAGCTGAGTCACTCAAGCAAACACTCTTCCTCTCTCTCTTCATGCAGTAACTTGAATAAGACTCTGAAGATTACTCATCTTGCATGCGCACTAGAGTTGTCCGCACCCTTTTCTCTGTTACCCCCAAAAAACGGTGAATGTGAGCCCCTGGTGGGGTTTGAATTATAGAGCTTTTGCGTTTAAAATTTTTAAAAATCTAAATGCACATTAAAAAATTTTTTTTTACATTTTTTTGCTCGAAATGGAACTTTTTAAAACTCAGTCACAGTTTGTCGGTTGCGGGATAGTTTGACAGAATCTCATATTTGTCTGATAAAATATGCACTCATTTTGGTTTGTGCCATTGTAGGTTTGCTTGAACCTAATTGGCTCTTTCTTCTTTTACTCAGCAGTGTTTCCCATCATGACTCAAAGCTGGAAAAGCCTGATGTCCAGAAAGCAACCATACGTACACCGGGCCCCGCCCCTGGCCCCACCCCCGCGTCCCCTCAGCCCAGCCAAGCCCAGTCGGGCCCCGCCCCTAAACCCTGGAGCTCCTCCTCCTCTGCTCCCATAGTGCCCGCCCCCAGCTCCGCTCCTGGGCCGGTAAGCCATAAAGACCAGTTAGCCTTGTTTCAGAGGTTAGACGCAGTGCTTGTGCGTAGCCAGTTACAGCTGCTCTCTTTCTCCTCCAGCTGTTTAAATTGGCTGTGCATGCTCAGAGTACTACGGTTTTTAAACTGGCCATATTATTTTTGTTCTCCCTCTGCCTCTCTCCCCCCCTTTATCTCTCCCCCCCTTCCTTTGTTCCCCTCTCCCGCTCTCTGCCTCCCTTTTTCCCCTCTCTTCCCTCTCTCCTTTTCTGTCCTCCCTTCTCTCTTACCCTCTCCCTCCCCTTACCCTTCTCTCTCTCTTTCTCCCCCTCCCTATCTATTTCTCTCTCTCCCCCTCCCTCTCTCTCCCCCTCTCTCTTCTCCCTCTCTCTCTCTCTCTCCCCCCTCTCTCTCCTCCCCTTACCCCTCTCTCTCCCCCGATCAGGAGCTGCGTAAGCTGAGTTATGCGGAGGTGTGCCAGAGGCCCCCGTGTAGCCCCTCCCCCGCAGCCGTGCAGCCCCTCCGTGAGCTCCGCGCCAACAAGGCAGAGGACCCTGCCCCCGGCCCTGCCCCCGGCCCCGCCCCCGAGCCCGGCCCCACCCCCAACGGACCCTGCCACAGGCCCGACATCCCCCCCACGGACAGATCCGGAGAGGGCCGGCCCTCCCGAGCGGGCGGGGCCCCCAGGGCGGGGCCCGCTGGCCTCAAGACCCGAGAGCAACAGAGACGCCCCCCCGTGGCAGGACACGGGTCCCCTCTGCGGGCCCCCCGGCGGGGCAGCAAGGAGCAGAACATCCCGCCCAAATCGCCAAAGTGAAAGCGGAGGAACTGAGTGCAGGGAAATGCGAATATTACACACAGATATATGCATATATACAGGAGGCCAGAGAGAGGGGTGGAGAGAGTGTGTGTGTGTGTGTGTGTGTGCGTGTTGTCAGGCGAGAGCTGCTGGAAGCAAGGGTGGTTGGGTGTGTGTGGGTGTTTGTGTGTGTTTGGTGTGGTTTGTGGGGTTGTGGTGTGTGTGTGTGTGTGTGTGTTGTGTGTGTTTTGTGTGCGGCGTGTGTAGGCGGAGCGGGAGCAAAGGGGTGTGTTGTGGGGGTAATCAAACAAAGCAAACCTAAAAACAAGAAGAAAAAGTTGTGACTTGAACTTGTTTAATCAAAGCAATCAATGAGGAGGGAGAAAATGAACTCATCTCAATCCTTGCTACCTTCAAATGTTTCTGTGCTCCTCTGAACGTCCGTATGATTTTTAAAAAATGATAATTTATGGATTTTTTGTTTTATTTTTTTTGACGTTTGGAAAGGAGAGTTTCTGGCAACAGAAACAGACGAAGCCATTTCCCCTTTCAGATGGAATGTTTTTGGTTGGAAGAGAAATGCACTACGAAGGGGAGAACATGGATGCCCATTAGGCAGTGCATCCTCCACTTTCAAACGAGATTATTGTGATTCGTTTTTTATTATAATTTTTATTTCGCAGAATCACTGAATTGGAGAATTTGGAATGTAATTTGGAGTGATTGTGAAGGTTGATTTGCAGTAGTGATGATGGTTTTACTGTTATGAAACAGTAGTTGTACAATTTTATTTTTAGTTTTTGTGGGATGGGGGGGTGGGGGTTAGTTTTTTTTTTTTTGGGGTAAAGAGTGATGGTTTTAACAGAGGCAACAGGAATTGGGCATAGTTGCATAGCTGTTGTAGCTCAAGCTGTCATTGCTCGTCGTGAAATCTCTTGTATGGATGAATCAGCATTTGAAATCGGTTCATGTGAGCTCTCCTAACTCAGCTGGATCTCAAGCAGTTGAGTTCTGAAGGTCCGTCCGAGTGGTTCTGATGGTATCCGCTGTGCCCAATTCGTGAAGCACGGAGGGTTGCTGTGACGAATCACGGGGTTCACAGGTTTTCGTGCAAATTTGGCGAAGATTAGGCCAAATAGCAGCGCCGCTGTCATGTGCATTAGGCAAGTCGGGTGATCCAATAGCAGAGCCTTAGTCATGCAAGGAGTTGGGAAGGAGTTGGGCCAATACCGGAGTCTGAACCCTGCATTAGTCCCGCCTCTTCTGTTCCATGCATTCTGACATTTTTTTGTGTGTGGGGATTTCCCCCCTCTTACAGATTCTGAATGTACTAAACCACTGGTGATCAGTCCTAAAGCCCCTTTTTTCAACTTGCCTCAAAAGTCGCTTTTCCACCGCATGGCTCGACTCTACTCGACTTTTTTGGTTTTCCATCGGGCAAAAGTTGTGGATAGTACCTGGTACTTTTTTTGGTATCGCCTCCGCTCCCTTGGAACCTCGATGGAGGTGATACCAAAAAAAGGTGACGTGAAAACACTGCAGACCACTGATTTGTCAGAAACGGCAGTTTCATGCGACGTCGTTATGACGACCAGCTACATTGACGGAGGTACTATCTGCAGTGGAAAACGAAGTACCTGGTGCCAAAAGCGAGTCAAGTCGAGTTGAACCAGTGCCATGCAGTGGAAAAGCAGCAAAATTGGGTCCTTCAGGACCTGGACATCTGTTGTATCCCAGTTCCCTGCCCAGGTGTAATTGCAGCTTTTTTGCTTTTTTTATTGTCAAAAAATACTTTGTAGCTCAAGTTAGTGAGTGTTAATCAAACAATATTATAAATATTTGACACGACTGACATTTGTAGAAAGACAAAATAAAGACACAATCAGTAGATGTTGCTGGTTAGGCTCATTGAAAGGATGAGGGAAATTAGGTAACATAACATGATATAATGACGAGAGCAGGCCATTCAGCCCAACAATGCTCGCCATTTTCCTAACTGAATGAAATAACGCTCTGATTACCTGACCAGTACTGCTGCAGGTCATCGTGTTTTAGATGTTCCTGGTGAGGCTCATTGAAAGGATGAGGGGAAGTGAGGTCATCGTGTTTGGACTGAAGCGTAGCGATGCGTAGCTTCTTGGATTCTTGCCGGTGGGAGAACCGGAAAGGCTGTTCTGAGTGTCTGGGCTTCGTCGGCTCCGCTTGTCCTTCCCTGACCAGTACCGCTGCAGTGTGTGTAGGAGTAAGACCAGTACCGCTGCAGTGTGTGTAGGAGTAAGACCAGTACCGCTGCAGTGTGTGTAGGAGTAAGACCAGTACCGCTGCAGTGTGTTCAGGAGTAAATCAGTACGCTCAGTGTGTGAGGAATAAACTATTACCGACTGCATTGAGGAAAGACATTACGTGAGTGTGTTGGTAGCTCATTGAGGTGAGGGAAATTAGTACCACTGATTAATGACGGAGGACCAGCAACAAGCTGCATTTCTAACTAAGAATACGCTCATGTTGACTGACAGCACTGCTGCAGGTTGTGCAGGAGTTCGCTAGGTCGCTGCAGGTGAGGGAAAGCAGGTCTCGTGTGTGAGGTACGAGACTCGGATCTGCGTGTGGGAGAACCAGAGCTCGAGTGTCGGGCCGATCGCTCAGTGTCTTCGCTAGACCAGGATCGCTGCAGTGTGTGCAGGAGTAAGACCAGGATCGCTGACACGGCAGTTTGCCTGGTCATCTGTCGTTTACACTGAGATGTTCTGATCTTTGTTTTGGATGGCCAACATTTAAGCATTAAAATTTCTAAATATATATTGACTAAATTTATTATCTGTCATTGGATTGGTCCTCCACGATAAAGTCCTGTCAACTTGAAATGGTCAAATCTTGGTGCTTATACAATGGCCAATAGCTATACCCTAAGAATATATTTGACAAAAGACAAAAATATATTTGCGTTTAAATTCTTATCAGTGTTCCGTATATTCAGAACCTTCTCCATACATAACCCTCACAGTTCATAAAACATCAGCTTAAATTGTGTACTAATCTGAGTGATGCTTATACAAGCATCTTTTAGATTGCTGTCCAGGAACTTGGGTCCCCCCCCCCCCCCTCATCGCCACTTAAATTCTGGCTTTGGTAAACTAAAGAAAATACTTTTGTAGACTGTTTTAAAATGAGAACTGAAAATATTACGTGTAGTCATATTACTGTGTTTAAAACAGTTGCTTGGTGTAACTTAAATGGCAAGAATGTTGCACTATGCAAGCAAAGGAGATTACCTTCCAGGAAAGTGAAACACCTGTCAGTATTCTTCTTTTCTCTAAGGAGCTGTGGCATTGAATTATCCCTGAAGTACGGCTATTGGAAAATTGGTCATTTTACGTGGCCGTAAATGTATATGTATTTTTTAGAAGCTAGAGCAACCAGTGCTAAATGGCGGCCTAAATGGTTGTTAGAACGGTCCCCTCACTTTTTTTTGGTCGTCTCCCAGACGACAGTCCAAGCTGTTCCCCCCGATGTCTTCCTTTTCCGACAGAGGCATGGATTTTTGTGATTTCCTTTATGGACTGTAGGCTAGTATCTGTTTTTTGTAATTATAAATGTTTTTCTCCCAGCCTGTTGTGTAGCCACATGTTTGCTTAAAATGAGTTTGCTTAAATCCACGCACAAACACTTCCAGGCACACCTTCCAATGTCCTTTTTGTAGACTTCGGTGTGGACACTGAGTTATGTGTTAGGGCTACTTCCTGAAGTAAACTACTGACTTATAAGGGGGGGGGGGTGTTGGGTGTTGGGTGTTGGTCCTAACATGGTTGTACAGGGTGTTGGTCCTAACATGGTACAGTCACATTCTGTTTGTGTAGCTGAATATTTAAACAGCCCTTGGTGTCCGCGCCTACCTTTATTTACGTAATCGCTGGAAAGTGGAGTCATAGGGCGGAAGTTCAGTGTAATGGCTTCGAGGTTGGTCTAGTAACCAAAAGGTTGCAGGTTCAATTCCCCGGTAGGACACTGCTGTTGTACCCTTGAGCAAGGTACTTAACCTGCATTGCTCCAGTATATATCCAGCTAATGTAATGGAGCCAGACAAAGAGCCAATATGCCCTCTCCCCCTCCTCGTGTCATCATTCATGCCTTCACTAGCCTGCAGTTCTCAGTGTTATCCAGATCAAAGGCTGGTGTCCAGGAACAATGGCAATCGGGCGAGTTGCTCATCTTCGTTTGTTTTCGTTTTTTGTTCAGCCCAGAATTAGGACAGCCCTTTTTCTGGATGGTAACTGGTGACAAAACATTGTGTGGCTTTGGATTATTTTTTTCCCCTCAGCTGTAGTATTCGTTTAAAAAGACTGGCAATGTTTTTAGAGTATTATATAGTTTTGACTTCTGTTACGGCTTTTAATTTTAATCCCTAGGTGCTCCGCTCTTCATCAGTAGAGTTTGTTAAAGCTGCATGTGAAAATAGTGTTGGGTTTCTACATTTATATGGTTTCAGACTTCCGTAACCATTTTCAGTGCATTGAGGTGTAGCATTGCAGTAAAACATTGAATTAAAACACTAGGGCCAGTTGTTTTAACTTAAGGGCAGCTTGTAGTCATAAACTTGTTTTAAAGATTTTTGTGTATTGTGTAAAATAATTTTGGGTGTGCATGTGTAAGGTGACATTGGTTTTGCGGAAATTCGCATAAACAGGGTTGTTTTACAACAGAGGCTAGGCCCAAGTAGTGAGCAGGGGAAATGTATTACTATTATGTGTGAAGTGCTCCATGATGCTAAATTAGAAAAATTTTAATTGAAAGAGACTGTTGCAACAGAAGTGTTGTGATCTCATTCTGGCTCTGAAAAAGTGTTTTTTTGTTTTTTTTGTTTGTTTTTTATTTTTTTAAATCCTACGTTGTGTGCAGAGTTGACGTGCGCTTGTGTGGGGAAAGATGTGTGGTGTTTTGGGGGTGAAGTAGCTCTGTGTGATCTGTGTCGGTCTGCGCTGTGTCTGGAGGTACCTGTGGTCCAGTGCTGGGTTCGCCTCTCGACCCAACGTATGTGAGTACCTGTGGTGTTGCAAAGAAATAAATCTGGGCGTTTTCTCCCAACACTTCAACGTAAATCTTTTAACCAAAAGTCCTTGACGCAAAGTGACCCAAGTGCCTTGTTGCTCTCATTGGACTGGCTGTTTCAGTGGTATGCAGAGAAAAATGAATCCCCCTGAATTCGATGGCGTAAGATTTGTGTTCCTGTGTCGTCTGCACGGTCCATCTCACCTCAGCAGTTACGTTGGGGCTTGAAAACTGGTGTTTATTGTAGGGCCAGTAAAATCTTTAAATGATAATGCATTCAACGCCGTTATTGGGCAAGACCGGCCCCGTAGACTATACTTTTTTTTTGTTGTTGTTTATAAAATTGTTTTTATTAAGAGCTAAAAAGGCTCAGTTCTAATCATGTGAATGGCTCTCAGCCGTCGGGTGGATCTGGTGAAGACCAGTCCCGGAGCACAGACGGTTTGGTGGGTGTTTGGCGCTCGTTCTGTTCGCGGGTTGAAGCAGCCTGCGGCAAGTGCAGGTAATCTGGCTGGACTCGTGTGAGGGAGAGAAACGACCTAACCAGAGGTTGCGCTGCTCTCGCGTACTCTGTTTTTTTCTTTCTCTTCAGAGGTGCATCTTGAAGAAGCTCTCCATGTAGTACAGAGGCAACGTGAGCATCGATGCTGAGAGCAGCATCACCCACATTGGAATGTTGGTGAGGTTGCAAGCTTGTTGTTTTGGTCCTTTTTCAATGTAGTTGGCAAGGAGAGTGTTTTGAAATCCACAGTAGACCTTCAACATCAGGAGTGTTCTGTTGTAGGTGTCGGGTGCGTGTGGTTGGAGTCAGGTGCGTGCGGTTGTAGGATTCGGGTGCGTGCGGTTGTAGGTCTCGGCTAAGTCATTTGAAGCAGTCTGGATCCTGTGACACTACATCTATTTGAATCAGTCTACCAGGCATTGGTGCCTTCACCAAGCAGTGTAAATGAGTCTGTTAACTGTGTCAAGTAACGTTGAGTGATTTTGTTTGTTCATTTCCTTCATTTTTATTTTTTTCCCCTTTGTTCTTCCCAACTTTGGGATGACCGGTTTCCCCCGCGCCTATTGGTGAATCTTCCACTATTGATTTGAGAGAGCCTGGGGCTGAGGAAAATGCGTCCCCTCGTCTGGAGTGGGGCTGTACCATATATCCAGTCACGGTTTTTAAGGTGTAATAACCACTGCCATGGGACGTGTAGGCCATTTTTTGTCTTTTTTATTGTTTGTTTTTATTTTAGAATTCTTGATGTGGTAGTAAACAACCAAACATCAGTGGCCACGTGAAATGCTTCCTGGAAAAGACATCACTGATATCTATTCAGTGTTGGCAAGACAGCTAATCGGCAGCAAGGTTATACAGCTTCTTGGTGATTGTGATTTATTTATTTACCTTTTTATATCACGCTGTAAGCTGCAAGGCCTTGCTGCTGATTGCCCATCTTATCAGCACCCAAAAGATCTTGGTGTTTTTTTAACCACTTACAACAGTTCCTTAACAGGATAAGCCACCCAGCAGCACAGCTTGAAGGGATTTTGAGTGGTGGTTATCATTTTGAGAAGAAGGGTATTCGAAGCATTGCTTAACTGTTCATTAGGTGGTGGTGGGGAGGGGTGATTTAATTTCCCTTGCTTTCTTTGAGTGGAAATTAAGTTGTTTTTGAAAGCTCGATCATGGACGTGGTCAGGGAAAGACATATAGATTGATATTGACATGGTTTCTGTATATGAAGGCTGTTACACTGATTGGTTATATTTTAATGGGAACTATCATTTTATCCTAGCGCAGGAATATCATATCAGTAGCTGCAACTAGAGATATGTAGACCAGGATCAGCAGTCACATGGGGACTGAACTGTTTAATGTGGGGTTTGGCGGTGTGGAATTGGCACGCTAGGGGTGAGCCTTTTAGGCTTTTGTTTGTGTGCTTAAATACAGAATGAATGCTGTCTTTAGAACACCCATTTTTCCATACGCATATATTGCATTATCGTGTCCTATCCAGTCCAGAGCGTTTTCGTTTGGACATGGGAATGACATCACCATTTACTTTTTTTTTTTTTTTTTTTTTTTTTTTACATGAAATGATCTTCCTTTTCAGTTCAGGTAACCATTGACTTTCTTATTTATTTTTTTGTGATCTGAAATTTTCAGTGTTTTAAATGTATGGGGGGGGGGGGGGTGGTGGCAGGGACTTGAACTCTTTGTCAACTACCAGTGGTCCCCCAAGCAAGATTATGTTGATGCCCAATTTCATGCTGGGGTTTATTTTGCTTTTGTTTTGTAGGTGTTTTGTCAAATATCTGTATATATCTTTGTGTTTCTGTGTTCACACATGATCAGCCTCTTTAAGCTCCAGACCAAGATGGCTGCAGTTTCCTTTTCATCCGCAGCAAATTCAAGCCTTGGAAACAAGTTTGGCTTTAGCCTCTTTAGGCAAACAATGACTTTAATTTAGCAATTAGTGACAGTTCATTTTTTTTGGGTCGGATGGGGGGGGGGGGTTATTTCAGTTGTAGTGTGTCTTTTTGATTGGGTCACACAGCTTTTATCTGTGTAGAAGAGCACAGCTTTTGGTGTGCTAGGAGACAGGTTCATTTTTCCTTGTCAGATGCCGTTGGTATCTTGACTGAAATCAATGCAATTTTTTTTCTTTTTTTTGAGAATTGGGCAATGTACACACAACCTCTGGAATTATACTTTCACTGCACAAGCTGCTTAGGAGTTGAAGTGTATTTTTTGTTTTGGAGCACAAATCCCCAGATGCCCTCATTTATGGCCAAGTTGACAGGCCATCAGAAACCTGTGTAAATATCTAAAAAATCCTTCATCGCACTCACAGGCTATCTGGGCCAATCAGAAAACATAACACTGAAACTGAAATCATGTTGAAAATGTGAACTGTAAGTGTTGAAACGCCAAAAACCAGCAGGCCGAGGAACTGAGTAAGGTTCTCGGCCTAACGGATTGAGGATGGTTGGGTTGTGGGGGTTATTGTTTTGAAACTTCAGGAGTGCGTACGAAGAGAACTCAACACATTTAAGCCCGCCATGGAAAATTAGAAAAGAAAAAACCCGAAGTGTAGCTGCTGCGCAATTTCAGCCAGAGAAACATTCATTTTAACAGCCTCTCAATACCAAAGCTGACACACATATGGTGGGAGGTTTGGAATGTCTTGAGTGTGCGTGTACTTGCGTGTGTAACATTGAATTTGTTGACGATACACTTGCACTACTGTCGCTTCAACCCGTACTCGCATAGATTTCACTGCGGCTTTGTACTGTAGAGACTAGGTGCGTGAGGTTCATGCAATGACTTGCTTTGTTTAAAAAAAAAAAAAAAGAATAAATTAAAAATAGGTCCTTCAAAATCTAACATGAAAGTTATCGTACCGAATATCAGAATGCTGATTGTGTTGTATCATTGCAAAGGTGGGAAACAAAAAATCTAATAAAAATTGAGCTGTAACCTTTTTAATAAATGTTCTTGTTTTACTGTTTTTTTTACTTAGCCAAGCCTGTGGACAGTAACACTGTTGTGCAGTAAGCATCCCAGTAACACTTGTACAGTAAGTATCCCAGTAGCACTGTTGTACAGTAAGTATCCCAGTAACACTGTTGTACAGTAAGTATCCCAGTAACACTCTTGTACAGTAAGTATCCCAGTAACACTGTTGTGCAGTAAGCATCCCAGTGTTAAGTTCCACTGTGTCCGCAAGCTTCTGCTAAACCGTTACACCTTCCACAGCCTGGCAGCCCTCTGGCAGGCCCTCTAAGATCAGTCCCCACATTTACAAAGTCTGCTCTTAATGCTGGGTGCCTGCTCAGTACTGAGTGGAGGGAGGCTATAGTTCAGTCAACCCATGTACACCTGCCTACACCCCCATTCACCCCCTTACACCTGCCTATACCACCATACATCTGCCTACACCACCATACACCCTTACACCTGCCTACACCACTGTACACCTGCCTACACCACCATCACCCCTTCACTGCCTACACCCCCATTCACCCCTGACACCTGCCTACACCACCCTACATTGCCTACCCACCATACACCCCTTACACCTGCCTACACACTGTACACCTGCTACACCACCTACTACCCCCTTACACCTGCCTAACCCCATTCACCCCCTTACACCTGCCTACACCACCCTAATCTGCCTACACCACTGTACACGCCCTTACACCTGCCTACACCACCCTACATCTGCCTACACCACTGTACACCTGCCTACACCACCATACACCCCCTTACACCTGCCTACACCCCCATTCACCCCCTTACACCTGCCTACACCACCCTACATCTGCCTACACCACCGTACACCCCCTTACACCTGCCTACACCACTGTTACACCTGCCTACACCACCATACACCCCCTTACACCTGCCTACACCCCCATTCACCCCCTTACACCTGCCTACACCACTGTACACCTGCCTATACCACCATACACCTGCCTACATCACCCTGCACCTGCCTACACCACTGTACACCTGCCTACATCACCCTACACCTGCCTACACCACCATACAGGATTCAGGTCAGGATTCATTCATCATACTCGATCTCTGGTGGCACGGTAACTATGACCGCAAATAACATATAGGGAATTTGGCTAATGCAGTTTTTCTTTTGGATCACCGGAATATTCCGCCATTTTCAACTTAATCATAATCGTTTTAGTATATTTTTGGACATGGAATTAATACGTATTCAATCCGAAGCTTATGCAGCTGATTTAAAACTGAGGAATCATTCAATTTTATATAATTCAAATTAAAATATGGATAATTATAAACAGTCTTTTAACCATGCAGTGTTTATAAATTATACAACCAAGACAAATTATTTTGGTTATCAATAAAGGGAAGGCAATTAATATGAATATAGTGTACAAAGAATAAACATTGGGAATTGTATATCCTTTGTCGACTATAATATTTTACCAGCTGTATAACAGTTTTAGGTGTTGAATCAGTCACATATTCCTTTTGACTGCAGAATAAGTTATGTCATACAAAATTCTTGATATAATGGTATATTTCCTAGTGGATCTGAAATGTGTGCAATTGACCTGATGTCTCTTTCTATCCAGTTTCTATAATAAATGGATTTGTGCCTAAAATGTAATGTATCTGTTCCGTGCCTAGTGTACTTCTTGGTTCTGATGTGGTCCCACTCCCTGATACAATTCATTGCTTCTACTGAACTGTTCTTATACAGGTCCGTATGGGCTCCTCATAGGTTTCTGTTGGCATCGCTGTCTCTTCACACCTTGGCGGGGCACGCCCCATATCTATACAGCACTGAGAGTTTGGCACTTTTCAGGGTTCCCCACAGAAATAACTGCAACAGCCACAGACGCTCAGCCCTTAAAAACATTCATTTCGGTACATTCTGTACCCATTTTAACAGACAATTCATAAACAACTTCACAAAATATGTCCACACAGTAAAGCTCCAAAGGGATTCTTCTTCTCCTCCTCTTCCATCTCCATCTCCTTCTTCTCCTTCTCCTAGGCGCAGGCTATATTGCTGTTCACATGGTTAGTTGGCTACGTTACAGTGTGTTCTTCACCAACCATGTTATAAAGCTTATATATACATTGTGAAAACTGGGCTTCGTTACTTTTAATGACATTAATCATTTGTGTTAGAGAAAGAATGCGATACAGAACAGTATTTTAACGTGCTTGGTAGCAAGCTTTACTGGAGTACTAGCAAGCTAAGCCAGCTGAAAACGAATGTCTCCGTATGTGGTTAGCTACAAGCTATTACATTTTGATTGCAGTGAAAAAGAACTGCTTCTTTTCATTAAAATGCATGGTGTCACCCACTGCCACCACTTCACATCACAGGCTTGCATAGAGTGGAGTTGGAGGAAGACCTTTCATATGCGGCTTTGTGCAATCCACTGGCGCCTGATCGACCAGCAGGGGCTGCTTGAGAGGGATGAAACGCAGGCCCCTAACCGATTGAGCCCTCACATACCCTGGGTGATGCAATCGCCAATTGTGCGTCACCCTGTGGACCTACCGGCCATATTTGGCCCTAGCACAGCCCGGACTGAGTTTGAGACCATTTGGCTATCCTTGTACCATAGAGTGTGTGCCTTAACTTAATTCTGACTAGATCATGTATCATAACTAGGGACACCAGTTTCAAGTGGAGTGTTCTTGCCAGAAATATGGTTATCCCTCTGTAAGAGCTTGATGGAGCCTTCTTGCATGTCAGTAATCACATTGCCGTCTCCAGTAATCACATCTCCAGTAATCGATCAATGGCCACAGACGATGACTGGCAGCAGTGTTTCCACACTGTCCTGCTGCTTACACTGCAGACGTGCAGCTGCTATTTTATTAGTGTTAGGCGGTAACATTTATTGAATTTTTTTAAGCAACGGGGGCATTAAAATTGTGATTATATATACAAAAATAGCTCATTAAGATCAATCATAGTAATTCATTACTTTGCAGCGGATGTCGGCTTATAAAAAAATGAAAGGCTAGAAATTTGCAATTAAATTTCATCATGGTCAGTTGCTTAAGTGTCCTCTGTGATTCTTTGGTGGTGCTTGGTGTCCATTGGACACTTATTAATAGGTAGATACACGTTTCTGTCAAAAAAGAGTTTATTGGAACTGACAAGTATTTTTTTTGCTTTCTGCACAAAATTTTGAATATTTTTTCACCTCTGCCTCGGAACTCCCCAAGTGTTAGAACTTGGCCTGGTTCAAGTGCAATAATATGTAATCAACTAGTTCAGAAGTACAGTACTCTTCAAACCTTGGAAGTGAGTCCAATGGCAGTGTTGTCAAGTCATACAGCAACTTGCTTGGGGTTAAAACCTTGGACAGCCTCAAGGAATTACTGCACTGGATTAGAAAACCATGGTGTCTTTTGGGGTGTATTAGGGTTATAATTTTCTCAGCAAGCTTTGAGTATTTTGATGTGTCTACCACATTAATAAACCATGTTTATTTAGGTTTCAGATATTCAGAGCATTAATTGCGATGTGTGTTTGTTGAGTCATTGTTCGGTATTCATTTTCCGTTGTTGTATACCTTATTGTATAATACTTCATATATTCTGATCTCTCTACTGTCAAACCATCCATTTTGATTACAATTGTTTCATGTTCTGCATTACATTTGTGCTGTGGCCTTAAACTCTTTTTGCACATCAACTCCTGCAGCTGTGTCAGCACAGCAGTGTTTAATGTGCTGTCCATTTCTCTGCTGGTGCTGCAGCCAGGAACTCAGGCCTGTGTAAAATATCATGCAGACTGCGCTTCTGTTTCTGCCACAATACATAACACGAGCTAGCTACGTATCCTACTCACATTCTGTCAGTCATTTAGAGACATTCCTTCTCTCTTTTTTTTTTTTTTGGCCCACCACCACCCCCTACAACATATTCCAGGTGTTCCCCTTGTGCATACACACCCACCCAATTTATACTTCCTATATACAGATAATAGTAATACTAAAAAGTAGAAATAATGGTGCTGCAGATATTGAGTCTGCCCCTTCGCCCTACCCACAGCCAGCCCACCCCGCCACCATGTGTTAAACATACTGTACAGTGCCGTGAAAATGTATTGCCCTTTCCTGACTTAATCTATTAGCCTATTGTATATTTGTCACACTAAATGGTTTGATCTTTAGACAAATGTAATGTAACATTAGACAAAGGGAACCTGAGTAAAAGCAAAACACATTTTTAAAAGTATTATTTCATTTATTTAATGGAAGAAAAGTTATCAAATACCCATATCACTCATTTAAAAAATAATTGCTCCAGTTAGTCACAAAGGACAACGAAAGCAGCCTCGCAAACGACAGGTTAGAGCGGTCAATTCATCTTGCGTTTAATAATAAAATGTTACCTATTCAATACCGGAAGAAATCCACTTCACTGAGGCTGCTGCGTCAGTGGAGCACTGAAGTGCCCTGGAGGCTCAGTTTTGATCAGTTATGACTAATCGAATTTTGAGCCACTATAGATATAAGAGATTGGAGACGAGTCCATAGACTTCCTGTTATAAAAAGGTATGAAAATGTAATATTTCCCAAATACATCTGGACCAAAACAATCATTGTCTCACAAACTAGTACACATAATTAAATTGGATTTTTTTTTTTTAATTGACCAATCAAGTTTTCATGGATTGTCAAACCAGTTTAGCTTTTTATATTTAAGCAGAGAGTTTTAGCTTAAATGTATCTCTGATTTAAGTAAATGGGCAGAAATAGTATAAAAACATATTTTATATTAACTGTATAAAAACAGAAAAAAAGCTCTTTCGCACACAGCACGCATACTTCCGGGTGCTTCACTGCCTGGCCCCTCCCACCCTAACTTTCAATCTCGCGAGATTTCACGAATAGGTCAGTGTCGGATTCCAGTGGATAGAGGGAAGAGGGTGAGAGAGGGGCGCTTGGGTGAGTTTGTAAATACTTTACGGACTAGTGACAAAACACACGGTTGTAAATCATCCAGAATATGAGCAGAGAGGCTCCGCAAGTATCAGTGAGGTATTAGTGGGACAATGACAGCCTCATGATGTTTCTCAGTCGCGGTCACAAGCTAACATTAGCTAGTTAGCTAGCTAGCTTGTTATGTTTTCAACTCCGCTCTGTCGATTTTGGCTCTGTCTTTTTCCATTTCGCTTTTTTTAACCTAGTGACGTCTTTTGGAATATGACTTGCGAGACAGTTATGCAGATTTTTGACGCTAGGAAAGGGGCTCTTCAAGCATGGTGAATGGCTGTTGGGTTTGTTGTGGCACATTTGCCATTGCACGGGGCCTTCTGGGTTGAAGCATTTGGTGAAGGGGGAAATTCCAACCATTGATAGGCACTTCGAGGACCCAGTTATAGTCAACTGTGAGTCACTATTGACAGGTACACGTCCAATGAGCAGGTGGTGTTTCGCTGTTCTTCTGTAATAAGACCAATCAGGAAGAAAAATAGGCGGATGTTGAGTGGATTAGGGCAGGGTCATGGTGGTCCTGACACATTCTAGTGGGTTGCTAGCTAGCTACTAGGTAGCTATTAGAAACGAGCTACCATTAGTTAATTTGTTCGTTAACGTTATATAGATTGTTAGCATGCACGCTAGCTAACGGAAGTAGAATTAATTTCGCGATGCCACTGAAACTTTAAAATAAGTTTTTCCGAAGAGAATTTATTCACCACAATCCTCACAGGTGACATTAACCTTTAAGCGATTTTTGTATGTGTTACTGGCGAGTTTGGTTTTCCTATTATCCTCAGCGGTAAATCTAGCCCTACTTTGAATGCTTTTGTTAAATTGGACCACTATATATCATTTACCACCAGACTTGCAATGCATAGGCCATAATTTGCACGCGATCAGTTGGATTCTATTATTATTATTCTTCTTATTATTGTGATGATGATGAGGCAGTCACCCATATCCAAATCGAATTCCAGTGCACAAATACATTCTCATTCAAGTTTATGAAAGTTTAACTTGTCTGACATTTTTGGTTAAAACTGTTTAGTAACATTGCATAACTATCAGTATAGAAATCCTGAATAGATGTCTCCCCTTTCTTTTTTCAATAAATTTAATTCAGTTCACTTAAGTTTTAATTGTACACCACTTTTTACAGACATACTGTCTCAAAGATGCTTCACAGTGGAAATACAAAAGAAATTCAAGCAAAAAAACATGATCTGCTACTTGGTCAAGGATGCAAGAGTAAGCCTACAACTTCTGCTTTTTTTTTTTTTACATCAGTTACGTTTCAAGTACGCTGAAAAACATGGGGGACGATCGGCCTTTTGTGTGCACTGCCCCAGGCTGTGGACAGGTAAGTACCTGCTCTCAACTTTGGTCCTGGAGCTGTCCACGTGTGTGTGTGTGCGTGCGCGTGCGTGCGTGCGTGCGTGTGAATCACCAGCCTCTGCAAAACACTCTTAGACCTCATAACTTAAGTTTACTTGTTTATTTGATGAGGTTCTTGTGGGTAACGTTTTGTTCCGGTGATGTCTGGTTTAGTGGGCTTACTTTAATTGTTCTGGCTCCGCTGTGCCTTCTATATATATTTTTAAGATAAACAAGAAAATAAGATTACTTACTTTCAACAAGAGCCAGTGCTAAGGATACAGAGCTGACGATCTGGATAAAACATTGATAATCTGTGGTTAAAACTTCTTGTCATCATTTCAACACAGTGTCAATAATGTACAGTGAAATTGTACTGTGATCTGGGTGGGTATTTATGGTAGTGGATGCATCAAACCTTGCCTTACAAGAGACATACCCTCAGCTGGGTAGAATCATCCATATTTGGAGAGAGACATGACTTGTTCAATTTTGTTTTCTAATTTGTTTTCAATGTAAATTTTCTATTGGGGAAAATAATCTGTTAAATGGAGACCGTCATTTACTTTTTTGATGGCCAGTTGGTAGAAAAGCTACCGTCTTGAGTTAAAGTGAGCCTTTTCAAACGTTATATTGCCTTTCTTTAATCTAGCAAATGCTCTTCTCCAGAGCAGTTTAGAATGAAAGAGAATGTAAGTGTGTCCATCTGAGCTATATGAGCAGCAGTATCAAACCTGGTTAACAGCATTTCTTAGGCCATGCAAGTGTATGTGCATCATCACCAACCACTAAGTGGAAGTTAACTTACAGTGACAAGAAAAAGTATTGACTGATTGCCTGATTTTCTCTGTTATTGCTTATTTGTCACACTGACTGGTTTCAGATCTTTAGACAAAATGTAATATTTGACAGCGTGAACCTGAGTAAACGTAAAGTACATTAAAAAATTATTATTTCATTTATTTAATGAATGGCCAAAAGTGTGTTAACACCTGACATCCAACATCTCGTCCATAATTACGGGCATTAATATGGAGTCGGTCCAACCTTTGCTGCTATAACAACCTCCACTCTTCTGGGAAGGCTTTATGCTAGACGTTAGAGCATTGCTGCAGGGATTTGCTTCCATTCAGCCAGAAGAGCATCAGTGAGGGTGGGCACCGATTGGGCAATTAGGCCTGGGTCACAGGTGGCTTTTTAATTGATCCCAAAGGTGTTTGATTGGGTTGAGGTCAGGGCTCTGTGCAGGCCAGTCATGTTCTTCCACATCGTTCTCAACAAAATCATTTCTATATGGATCTTGCTGTGTGGGGGCATGGTCATGCTGAAACGGAAAAGGGCCTCCCCCAAACCGTTGGGGAAGCACAGATTTCCCTTCACTGGAACTAAGCACCAGAGACAGACCTGCCTATTGAGCTCTAGTTCTTTGAATACAAAGGTTGTTGTTGTGACATCCCTAACGCTATTGGATATGACATGTATAAATACATGCTGCACGTAAATGCTTTCTTAGGCTATTGGTGATCAAGTCGTCGTATTTGTGGTTTTGTTTGATAATTTGCAGCTACTGGTCATTTAAAAATTGTGGGTGATTTACTTGGATTCACAGGAAATTTGCATTTGACCAATCAGAGAAGTACAGGACTGCTAGCTCCACCCAGTAGTTCCTGGTACCTTTTTTTGCTACCTCTGGAAGGGTAGCAAAATTTAGTTCTGAGAACTTTACACGGTACACTTCTGCTGGCAGTGATCATGGTTTCATGGCATGGGACGGTACAGCAGTGGAAAAGGGGGCTGTGCGTGAGGAAAAAGTGCTCGGGAGTGAGAGTAGGAGAGAAGGGGGGATACACAGATGGCACCTGGTGGCAGAGCAGAAGGGTCTGATGGTGTTTAAAGGTAAACGGAAGCTAGCTGTCCAGTAGGCCCCGTGGTGGCTGAGCAGAGGGGTCTGATGGTGTTTAAAGGTAGACTGAAGCTAGCTGTCCAGTAGGCCCTGTGATGGCAGAGCAGGGGGGTCTGATGGTGTTTAAAGGTAGACTGAAGCTAGCTGCCCAGTAGGCCCTGTGGTGGCAGAGCAGAGGGGTCTGATGGTGTTTAAGGGTAGACTGAAGCTAACTGTCCAGTAGTCCCTGTGGTGGCTGAGCAGAGGGGTCTGATGGTGTTTAAAGGTAGACTGAAGCTAGCTGTCCAGTAGCCCTGTGGTGGCAGAGCAGAGGGGTCTGATGGTGTTTAAAGGGTAGACTGAAGCTAGCTGTCCAGTAGGCCAGCGTGGTTGCTGAGCAGAGGGGTTTGATGGTGTTTATATAGGTCAGACTGAGCAAGTTGGAAGCTGTCCAGTAGGCCCTGTGGTGGCAGAGCAGAGGGGTCTGATGGTGTTTAAAGGTAGACTGAAGCTAACTGTCCAGTAGTCCCTGTGGTGGCTGAGCAGAGGGGTCTGATGGTGTTTAAAGGTAGACTGAAGCTAGCTGTCCAGTAGGCCCTGTGGTGGCAGAGCAGAGGGGTCTGATGGTGTTTAAGGGTAGACTGAAGCTAGCTGTCCAGTAGGCCAGCGTGGTTGCTGAGCAGAGGGGTTTGATGGTGTTTATAGGTAGACTGAAGCTAGCTGTCCAGTAGGCCCTGTGGTGGCTGAGCAGAGGGGTCTGATGGTGTTTAAGGGTAGACTGAAGCTAGCTGTCCAGTAGTCCCTGTGGTGGCTGAGCAGAGGGGTCTGATGGTGTTTAAAGGTAGACTGAAGCTAGCTGTCCAGTAGGCCAGTGCAGTTTTAAACTTGGTGTGAGCTGCAGCTGGGAGGCAGTGAGGTGCGATGAGGAAGAGTGTGACGTGAGCGTACTCGGGAATGTTGTGCGGCTGGGTTCTTGAGCAGGGACACTTATTCCTTAAACAGCATTAAAAGCTTGTCAGAATTTAATTTCCCAGTTCAGTCCGCACAGATAGGCAAATACGGTGTAGGTTAATAATAATACAGTAGAATCCACTTAATCGCATATTGCATTATCGCGTAATTCGTGTATTTGCATAGGATCGCCATATCTCAAAACATTTCCCACTCATTCCTTTGTAGAGAGAGTGCGTGTTTGCATAAACCATTGGCGCATATTTTGGATATTGTCATGGAATTATGTTCAATTACATCACACAATGATCTATAAATATACGTTATGTTGGCAGATGCGGTACAAACAAACCGACAATTGCCTCATAAAGACACAAAGCCGCAAAAGACATTTCCGTGTAGGAAAAACCTGATCATATCCCGTTAAAAAATCTGAAACACGTTTGACCTTTGACTAGATTTTCTGGTTGAAAAGAAAATTAGCTGAATGTTAGCTGAATATTCAGCTTGGCTGAATATTCATTCACTTGAATAGGGTCTGTCCACTTAGATTACGAACTGCCATCAGTCATACGAGGCTTTGCAAGGAAGCATAATGATGAGCATCAGTCCATCTACGCTCATCATTCGCCAGAAATAGATATAGTCTGAATCTGATAAGCTCTGTCTGGTTGAGCTTGGTGTTTCCTGTGTCACGTTCTAGGTGTTTGTGTTTGCTGACAATGCATATCAGAGCTGGTCGTGTTACGTAAAATTGTTAGCCTATATGTTGCTTATTACTCGTTATTGCTTTAAAAAAAGCAATGTCTTGTATTCCTGTATTACGTTAGAATAATGGTAAGGCGTTGTATTACTTTATTCTAACGCCACTAAGCCCATTTGACCTTACTTATTAGTTGAAATTGTGTTCAAGTATTTTACAGATCGCTGCTACTCAAATCATGGCCCTCGAGGTCCAACACCTGCTGGGTTTTTACCCTCCCTTTACCTGGGAGTCAGGTGTGAATACGGTCTGGCCAATCGGGAGCTCTAATTGTTCAGTTAAATACCTGGGAGAGAAGAAGACCAGGGCCGGATTTGGATTCAGGGTCCAGATTTGAGTATCCATGATTGTAATAACTTTTTAGCTACTGCCAAATAGCCTAGGCTATTCCCTATTATCAAGTGGACGTTTCGCCAGTGATAACAGACAAAACAGACACACAGAACTGTTGTTTTTAATTCATTTTCTTAAACTCCTTCAGCTCAGCACCTCTTGACAATTTCAAATGTAACCAGAAACAGAAAAGATCTATACAAATATCCAAATAACCAAAATGGTCACTTAAAATTTTTTTTCTCCCCTTCCTCAGTTAATCTCAAGTAATTAGAGTACTTCTAAATGCAAAATGTTGGACGTGCCTCCACAGTTTCAAAGTCTGCGTATAATATGCGACTGTGGGTTTTATTTTTTTAAGTCTTGAAAAAATCTGAAGTGGCGTGTTGCAATTTTTTGGGCTTGTTTAAAAAAATCCAGACCTGGTTTTCCCACATTTCTGGTTTGTGGACACACATTTATAGACAGTAACTAGCTTGCTTAGGTATTGTACCCCCCCGCCCCACCCCCCGGCGCTCACTCCTTCCTGTTTTGTTTTCCTTTTAAAAATCTGTACTCCTCAAAGAAAACATCAAAGGGGCAGTTAACCCAAAAATGAAATGAAGGTGTGTCTCCATGAATATGTCCATCCAGATAACTTGTCAAATTTCAGCGAAGCTCTCTAGATATTCTATAAATTTTGTTTTCTGACCTCAAACCATTTTATCAAAATGGTAGCCCTGGAGGCCCAGCTCACCATTTAGGCTAACTCCTGCTTTCTGAACGTTTTCTTTTGGCCTTTTTCTTTTTCTCTTTCCGTCTCTTTCTCACTGACGTTTTTCGTTTCGCTCTTTTTTCTCTCTCAGAGGTTCACCAATGAGGACCACCTCGCCGTCCACAAACACAAGCACGAGATGACCCTGAAGTTCGGACCCGCCCGGACCGACTCAGTCATCATAGCAGGCGAGTCCTGGTCCCCTCTCTCTCCTTCCTTTCAGACTGACCCCCCATGCTGGGTGCTTTTGTGAAGGGATCGTCAAATCAAAAGTGTTTTTCTTACATTTTATTTTGTGCAAGAGCATGATCTGTGTAAGATTCCTTTTTGGAAGCTATAGTGTAGATGCCTACAAATTATGCACCTTTCTGGAATGTGTTTTAAAAAAAAAAGCAATTTTAGGTCATACAAATTTGTATTTTTTTCAGAAAAGGGTTAATGACCGACCAGCCTAGACTGATACACATAAAACATTTTAGATTTAGATTTCAGTTTACTTAGGTGGTCAAAATGAACTTTGTTTACTTAGTAGCACTAGTGCTCCTAAACTCAAATGTTTAGGAGCACCAGCAAAGATTTAGGAGCACCCACCAAAATTCCAGAAGCACCAGCAATTTTATATTGATTTAGTTGTCTTTTCTGAGTAGATATCTCTTCGTTTTAAAAGAAGCTCTAACTAGTGAGTTTTGAACGCGATATGCCCCCATTCACATCGGTCAGCCCCAGTGAGGTAGGCTCTACTTGGGTTACACTAGATGTGATTCTACCTTAGCGTGATGGATACGGGGCTCCACGATGATGTAGGGTATTGGCTACTCTGCATTGGCTACTCAGGGGTGTGGTCTATTCTAGCCAATAGGGGCCCCCTGCTTGTCTATCAGCATTAGTTGAATGTCACCTTGTTCGGTCAAAAATAATAAGAAAAATAGCATTTAAAATTTTTTTACATTTTTATTATCAAAAAATAAATCACACTAGGGCAGAGCCCTCTGGGCATGGCCCCATTGCACTGTGGGGGTTGTGCGGGGGTGTGCTACACCAATGAACCTGCTGTGCTTAATAACTAGCCTACTCGATTGGATTTAATCCAGTATAGCTGGATCTGTATGTGGTGAGCCTCATCCGTGTGAAACTCGAATGACTCTCCATAGTACCATTTCCAAGTTATATGAGGTGAGGATAAAATTTGAAATTTAATATACATAACTGTAATTGCAGTGTAGGCTAATAGAACTGATCACAATCAACCAGTCCATCACATAAGCCATGTTGGTAGATTGCATGTCTTTTTAAAAAAAATGCATCAGTTAAAATTCATATTCTTCCCGTTTTTATCCCCCTTCCCTGTGGCTTCCGACTGTCCGACTGGTAGGCTACCCTTGATTGACGTGAAATGTGGCCAATCTGCTGCTGAGGACTTTGTTACAATAAGTACGCCTATTCATGGTATAGATACGATTGTGCACTCAAAACGTTGTGGTATGGTCGCGTAAATGTCCAACATTGCATGACAGTTACACAATAACTTTGCCAACGCATTTTATATGGGTCAGAGCGTTCTGGTCCATTTTGGGCGGGTGATTTCGCTTAATGGTGCAAATCTGAAGCTGGGATTCTGTCCTGATATGATACTGGTCTAACAGTCATGGTGGTGAAATGATAAATCTGGTCCATTTTAGGCAGGGCATGTTTCTTTCAATAGCTGAATGTTGATGGTGTTTTAAATCTAAAAACTGGGATATTTCTTTGTTCAGATATGATTCTGGTCTAATTATTTTACTTTTATGCCAATACAGGTACAATTCTACTTGATTTTGTAAATAGGCACTGAAAAATGCAGTTAAGCTTTGCCCTATAATAGATAGGCCCTATATAGAACACTGCTCTGCTCAAAACAGAAAACATTGCATAGCGGTTGCACACAATATTATTAAGTAACCTCAAAAAATAAATCTTTGTAAAAAAACAAAAAAAAAAAAAACAAGATTGTTGCATTTACTTAATAAAATTATGGACAGTGGACCTGCTTCACCTTCATTTCAGATGGAGTCTGCATGGACACAGTTGAATATATGTGACATTTTCAACTTAATCAGGTTGTCACAGCCAACTTAATAATATGGCGTGAAACCGCTGTCCCAACGATTAATTTATTTGTGTGTAGAAACGACGTTGCGAAATCTGCTAGTTTAGTAAGCGAGCTGTGGACCGGTAATGTCTTGTCGGAGTAATCGATGGGAGACGCGTACCGGTTTGCAGTGAATTTGCGTGTCGCCGCCTCACCTGGTCTGACGTCTGCGTTGCGTTTGAACTGTTGATTTGGCGGCACTGTGCTGATGTGTGGGCTGAGCCAGTCCAGAACGTTCCGGAATGTGACCGTGTTCCGCGCGTCCTTCCAGACCAGACGCCCACGCCCACCCGCTTCCTGAAGAACTGCGAGGAGGTGGGCCTCTTCAGCGAGCTGGCCAGCTCCTTCGAGCAGGAGTTCCGCAAGGAGGACGATGACAACAACAACAACAGCAGCAGGACGGCCAAAAACTCGGTGAGCCAGCGACATTTTTTTTGCTGGTTTGGAGGTGACTGTACAGATAACGTTATTCACTTCCAATGAGTGGGTGAAGCAGAACTGAGATACTTGCCACTGTTGCCCCAGGCGTGCTGTTTGGTCGGGGGGCGTTGGGGGGGGGGGGGGATGGTTCAAGCCTGGATCTCTGCTTTGTGACAAATGCCCTTTGTAAAATACACTATACAAATAAAATGTAATTGAACTGAGATACACTTACCTGCTCTCACACTTTCTCTAACAACAGTTAATGAACAGAACAAGAAAATAATAAGAATATTGAAAATTAGATAAGTCAGGAAAGAAGAGTTCAGGTCTAATTAATGGAAAGACGCGTGTTCATGATGAGTCTGTCTAAAGTGTCTCTGATTGGCTGTTCCCCAGTCTTCGGCCGTGCAGACTCCCTCTGACGTCAGGGTGAAGCGGGAGGCGTCGGTGGAGCTGGACTCCTCCCCTCCGAACAGCCCCAACTCCGTCTCCAGCATGTCCGACTCGGAGAGCAGCGAGCCCACGGTAACAACGACGTGGATGTCCAGACGTCTCAGTTAGCACCCTGTTTAGCTTTAATAGCGACGTCTTAATTAGCACCCTGTTTAGCTTTAATAGAAACGTCTTAATTAGCACCCTGTTTAGCTTTAATAGAAATGTCTTAATTAGCACCCTGTTTAGCTTTAATAGCAATGTCTTAATTAGCACCCTGTTTAGCTTTAATAGAAACGTCTTAATTAGCACCCTGTTTAGCTTTAATAGAAACGTCTTAATTAGCACCCTGTTTAGCTTTCATAGAACGTCTTAATTAGCACCCTGTTTAGCTTTAATAGAAACGTCTTAATTAACCCGTTTATCTTTAATAGAAAAGTCTTAATTAGCACCCTGTTTATCTTTAATAGAAACGTCTTAATTAGCACCCTGATTAGCTTTCATAGAAACGTCTTAATTAGCACCCTGTTTAGCTTTAATAGAAACGTCTTAATTAGCACCCTGTTTATCTTTAATAGAAACGTCTTAATTAGCACCCTGTTTAGCTTTAATAGAAACGTCTTAATTAGCACCCTGTTTATCTTTAATAGAAACGTCTTAATTAGCACCCTGTTTAGCTTTAATAGAAACATCTTAATTAGCACCCTGTTTAGCTTTAATAGAAACGTCTTAATAGCACCCTGTTTAGCTTTAATAGAACGTCTTAATAGCACCCTGTTTAGCTTTAATAGAAACGTCTTAATTAGCACCCTGTTTAGCTTTAATAGAAACGTCTTAATTAGCACCCTGTTTAGCTTTAATAGAAACGTCTTAATTAGCACCCTGTTTAGCTTTCATAGAAACGTCTTAATTAGCACCCTGTTTAGCTTTAATAGAAACGTCTTAATGAGCACCCTGTTTAGCTTTCATAGAAACGTCTTAATTAGCACCCTGTTTAGCTTTAATAGCAATGTCTTAATTAGCACCCTGTTTAGCTTTAATAGCAATGTCTTAATTAGCACCCTGTTTAGCTTTAATAGAAACGTCTTAATTAGCACCCTGTTTAGCTTTAATAGAAACGTCTTAATTAGCACCCTGTTTAGCTTTAATAGAAACGTCTTAATTAGCACCCTGTTTAGCTTTAATAGAAACGTCTTAATTAGCACCCTGTTTAGCTTTAATAGAAACGTCTTAATTAGCACCCTGTTTAGCTTTAATAGAAACGTCTTAATTAGCACCCTGTTTAGCTTTAATAGAAACGTCTTAATGAGCACCCTGTTTAGCTTTAATAGAAACGTCTTAATTAGCACCCTGTTTAGCTTTAATAGAAACGTCTTAATTAGCACCCTGTTTAGCTTTAATAGAAACGTCTTAATTAGCACCCTGTTTAGCTTTAATAGAAACGTCTTAATGAGCACCCTGTTTAGCTTTAATAGAAACGTCTTAATGAGCACCCTGTTTAGTTTGAACCAGCATAAGCAGTCTTTTCATCTCTTTGAGGTCAGTAGCTAATGGAGTGATTTTGATATTTTTGTGAGTTGGGTCTCACTTGGGTCTCAGTTTTTGGCGTGCAGAATAATTTCTGCCGCAGTGTCTGTACATTGGTCTCATGTTAAACGGCTGTTAGTATTTCACGGGGCGCTGCCTGTTTTTCCGTTTGGTCTCTGAGGTCAGTCTTGGTGAGGAAGTGCACAGCTTTATCGCTGTGGTAACTGTGAGCGGGAAGTGGCGGGCACTCACTGCGCTGTGTTGGTAGCAGGTCCCCCAGCCGCCGCCCGCGCTCAGCTCGGCGCCCACGCCCACCATCGTGCGGCCCGGCTCCCTGCCCCTCCACCTGGGCTACGACCCCCTGCACCCCACCCTGCCCTCGCCCACGTCCGTCATCACGCAAGCCCCGCCCTCCAACCGCCAGCTGGGGTGAGTACTGACGGAGAGCCACGCCCGGAGCCTCTGCTCATCTCTGCTGATCACGCACACGCACACACACACATGCAGGATAACACACACGTGCACACTGACACACACACACACACACATGCAGGGTAACGCACACGTGCACACTGACACACGCACACACACACACACATGCAGGATAACGCACACACGCACACACACACACACACACATGCAGGATAACGCACACATGCACACTGACACACGCACACACACACATGCAGGATAACGCACACGTGCACACTGACACACACACACACACACATGCAGGATAACGCACACGTGCACACTGACACACACACACACACATGCAGGATAACGCACACGTGCACACTGACACACGCACACACACACATGCAGGATAACGCACACGTGCACACTGACACACGTGCACACACACACACACACACACACACACACACACACACACACACTGACACACACACGCACACACACAGGATAATGCACACGTGCACACTGACACACCCACACACACACATGCAGGATAACACACACATGCACACTGACACACGCACACACACACACATGCAGGATAACACACACGTGCACACTGACACGCACACGCACACACACACACACACATGCAGGATAAAGCACACGTGCACACTGACACACGCACACACACATGCAGGATAACGCACACGTGCACACTGACACACGCACACACACACATGCAGGATAACGCACACGTGCACACTGACACACGCACACACACACATGCAGGATAACGCACACGTGCACACAGATACGCGCCCAGGTAAGTAGCTGCTGCAGTTTGCCTGGGAGAGGTCTGTACAGCCTGCGCTTCTCCCTCCTGATTGGATGCCTCTCTCTCTCTCCCCAGGTCCCCCACGGGCCCATACCCAATGATGATGCACCTCCCCAACGGTCAGGCCGTCCCTCTCCTGCCCAGCCCGGGCCAGATGGCTTCAGTCATATCAGTAAGCGCCACACCGTCTCCACCTTCTCCACACACCTGCACTAACAGTCACATTCAGACTTCTGTCTCTTACCCACGTACAGAACCATACAGGTAACACAGCACTGCACAGTGCCAGATTATAGGACGAGGTCGATTCTGGGAGCTGTGTCAAATGTGTCATGCTAGTGTTCAGTCGCTAGCGCAGGGGACCCCAAACCTCGTCCTGGGGAGCCAGAGGTGAGGAACAGGTTTATTCCCCAGAGACCTGCTGAGCTGAGGTGTAATTAATCTGTTTTTTGCGCAACATATCGATTAACACAGTAGAACCTGAGAGACGCAGACCCGTTGGGAAACGGGGTAGTTGAGAAGATGGAATTGTTTGCAAAATTAAATTTATCAATATTTATTTCAGTCATTTATTGACTGCATTCGTCTAGCCTTTTTGACGGGCTTATATTTTAGCTTTAGGTCTTTTTAATAATTTAACCAGCAGTCATGAAGGTTTGCGAGCAGGATCCCATCAGAACATTCGTTTTTTTGAACACACAGCATTAATATGAGACATCATAAGTCTGCAGTTTACGTCGGTTAAAAATGCGTCGCCTTCTCAAAAGCGTAAAAACACTACGGGCTGTGAGGTCTACGGTAGCTTTTGTATTACGTTACACCGTTCCCTCAGAAACTTATTCTCTGCCCACTCAGAAGAGACGGACTCAGCATGCAGTTACTGAGGGCGACGTGTATTTCCAGTTCATCGGTGGAAAGAGTCACTGTCTTCGCTCTCGCGCTCACTTTTTTTAACGCTCGACAGCACAGATCTTTTATGTCTTGTGTAAAAAAAAGCGGCTGATTGGCCGAGCCGTTTCTGGGGCTCCGTGCCCTTGTCGAGCTGGCGGCTCAGCCTGTGACGCATGTGAAACCGTGTGTGGGCGGAGTCTCCGGCGCGGTGGGCATGTCGCGGTTTCAGATTCGCTGAGCGTGTGTTTTCCTCCCCCCCCGCAGCTCGCTCGTCCGCTCTGCATGGTGCCCAACGTTCCCGGCATCCCCGGCCCCCCGCTGGGCGGAGTCAGCAGCGGCTCCTCCTCCCCCTCCGGATACAGCGCTCACTCCGACGCCAAGATGGTAAGCTTTGCGTCGCAAATCTTTTTTTTTGACCCTATATTTTATCCAAATTTTTATTTAAACTCCGCTGGGCTTGTTGATCTCCCGCTGCACCCCCTTCCTGCCGTCGTCAGGAGGAGAGAGGACACACGCACGGACTCCTTAGACTCACGTGACGCCTGTTCTCGTGATTTTCTGATTATATGCCGCCCATGTTGTTGGAGGTCAGCGTATTCTCCCTCTGTGCATCCGCAGTACCAGCGGTGCCCTCTGGAGGGCGATGAGATCAGTCATTCCCCAGGGAGACTGGGCCAATTTTTGCCTCTCCAGTGCAGACCTCTGTCCTCAGCCAGCAGGGGCGTGGCTGGGACTCCAGGGAGACTATCATTGTGTGTCAGAGAGAGAATCACTGGGTTTCAGGGAGATTATCACACTGTGTGCAGCAAGACTATTGGTTTCACTTAGATTCTGATGTTCTTTGACAACGACAACGGTGACTTGGGGTGAATGCCATTTTTGACGTCGCGTCGTTCAGAAAAACCTCGGTGACAGGACGGTCGCGCAGCCGCGGACTGGAGCGCTTGTCGTCCGAGAGACCGTTGCCCTGGTGACAGAGTGTGCTGCTTCTCCCTCACAGAGGCTGAAGGCGGCGCTGTCCCAGCAGGCCGCGGGCGTTCTGAACGGCGCCGGCGGCGGTGGCGGTATGGCGGTGGGCTCCAGCCCCATGGTCTCCCAGAGGCAGGAGCAGGGCCAGCTGCTCTCCCAGCACCCAGACACGCCCTCCCCCGCGCAGCCCCAGGTAGAGCCCCCCCCTCCTCCCCATTACACAGAACGTGCTGCTCCCCTTCTGCAGCGGAAGAGCGACCTCCATGACCTCCACTTCACTGTGGACGGATATGCTAGGGCTCTGCTCACAGTTATCAGCATGGCTGCATGTCTTAACTGGACACATCAGCGGCGCATGTCATTTTGTTTATAGTTACCAATGAGGTGGTCTTCCAAGTGCAGATGTCTAAGTGCTAAAACTAAAGCGAATCAATCATAAACGTAACATTTTTATTTGTTTATAATGTATTATGTGGAAGCTCATTGAACTTCAGAGACTTTTTTTTATCGTACTTCTTTGTTGTTCTTGGATGGAATTTTATGGTTCCTTTAAATTTCCCAATAAGCAACTGTTGATTTGTCCCTCAATGGTATCTTATTTGATTTTTAAAAAACTTAATTGAAGTTTGCATGTGCGTCAGGATGTGTGTTGCATTGTGAAGCACTTGCCTATGCTCAGCCCTAAGAGGAGATGCTCTTCTCAACATTTAGGGGCTCGGTACTGCCCCCTGCTGTTCAGAATCGCAGTAGCGCTTCTGGTTATCTCAATTACATGCATGGGTGGCAGTACTGTATGGTTCAGTACAACATTACAGTACAGTATGGAATAATTTGACTTTTTCCAGACCCGTTTTATACCAACCTGGGACTGACCTTTCCTTACCATAACCGTGCCATCCTTCACCCTCCCTCTTGACTGTACCACCCGTTGATCTGTGGGCAAATACATCTAGCCTGCTTGTGACATGCCATAAAATGAATGAAGCTGAATCTCCCAGAGTATCCCATCTCTAACTATGAAGTTGATGTTTAACTGCCAGTATGGTTTAGTGGGGGGGGGACCCAGATACAGGGAGTTGACATCAAGTTGACTGTTTTGCTGGAGGATATCAGTGGCTGTTGTGGTCATGGACGTATGTATCCAGGAAGGGGACCCGTCTTGTCCCGAGTGTCTCTTCGCCGTCATCTGACGCCTGATTGATGGATGGCTAGCCTGTAATAATGCTCTGAGAGCTTGGCCACAGCCATCGGTCAACCTCAGTGGGTGGATACTGAGGTTTGAGTGAATGCGCTTTCCTCCTCTTCTGTCCGCTGAGACACAGTGCCTCTCGCCGGACCTCTAAAAGGGGCCGTTATGTAGAATGTACTGGGGCCCTTCCACCCGTACTACAGCTGCAGTGCTGGAGCTCCTTTCAGGAGGCATCTCGCTCTGGTTGTCCTTCTCTTCTGTGAAGTTAACGTCAGGGCGATGGTTTTTTTACGGTGTGGATCTGATTATGCGTTCATATAGGGTCATGGGGTCACTGCTTTGTAAAGCTGGAGGTGTCAGCCTTGGTCTTGGTGTGAGGCACAGGTTCTGCTGGGGTAGGTTGCAATTTGCACTCAATTGGCCTTCGTGTCCAAGACCAGGGGTTTTTCACAATGTCTGTACTTGTGCGCTCTTGTGGTCTCGTGAACTCGTGTGACATCATATTTAACGGCCTAAGTCCTGTAAACCAAGAACGCATAGAAGCAAGAACGGTTAAAGATCCAGGAAAGTGGTCTTGGTTCCCCTCAAATGTCGAGTTCGCATCCGATGCATCCTTGCCCAATGAGAACGGACCTAATATCCCAACATTCATTGCACGATGGCAGATGAGACGGGCCAAGCTCACAATTAATTTTTTGTTTTTGTTTTCTCATTTCACTTATAAATGTTTCAAAAAGCCTTCTGAGAATGAAAATGAGGCGAGAAATATATGTTATAATATAAAACGTTCAATTCGAATTGGCGAACTCATAGAGTTTAGTCTGTTATCTGGGAGACCAACTCAGGGCCAGAGGATAGTATTACGTGTTAGCCGAGCCAAATTACACTTTTTTTAGTTTTCATTTCACCAATAAATGTGATTAAAATCTACGAACGAAAGAAAGAGGCAAGAAATAGGTGTTAAAATAGCTGTATTTTTACTCATTTTAAATGTAGCTTATTTGAGTAAGTATCGGCTCGTAGCCAGTACTGGCCTCTGCTGTGATGTTGGGTGCATCAACGGAGGCAATCGGAGTTGTGTGCTGTAGCAAACGCTGACTTGATGTTGTTAGCTGATACAGAGCAATTTTAAATGATCAGAATGGCTCTGCTAACTTGTTTTTGGGCGCTAGCTTGGCTGCATCGAGTTAGCCAAGCCTGCCCTTGTTGCTGTAAGCGCTCGGTAGATTTGTGTCGGTATGGAAAGTAATTGTGAATGAAGCCACCGACATGTATTAACTAGCTGGAGAACAGCGGATGAAAGAGACGTTTTTTTCACTTTCATAGGCTTTACAATTAACGTTAGTCTACAATTGAAATAAAACTATACCCCCAAACCAATGTAAAGCAGCCTTTGAAAGAAACTAGAATACACCGAGGACGGTGACTGTCAGGTAGCGTATCCACATGTCACAAGCACGTATGGTATCTCAAATACATATAACAGCATTCTTCCTTCTGTGAGCTTGCAAGTGCGGCCTCTCACAAGAACAGACTTCACAAGATCGCAAGGCCGGAGTTCGCGTTTTCGGCATTGAGAAACACTCCAGGACTTCTGCTTTGGACGTTTCATTTCCCTGTGCCTCTGAGCATAATCACAGATTCTGTAGACTGGCCGGACAGTGTGCCGAATCGTTGACGGGACACGAGCGACCCTCGCCCTCTCTCCCCACCCAGGTGTCCCCGGCCCAGCCCACCGGGGGGCGGCGGCGGCGGGCGGCGGAGGACGACCCGGACGAGCGGCGGCAGCGCTTCCTGGAGAGGAACCGGGCGGCCGCCTCGCGGTGCCGGCAGAAGCGCAAGGTGTGGGTCGGCGCTCTGGAGAAGAAGGCCGAGGAGCTCACCTCCATGAACGTCAATCTGTCCGTGAGTACCTCTCTCACACTCTCTCTCGCTCTCTTTCTTTTTCTCGCTCTCTCCTCTCTCGCTCACTCTCTCACTCACTCACTCTCTCTCTCTCTCTCTCTCTCTTTCTCTCTCTCTCTCTCCTCTCTCTTTCACTCTATCTCACTCACTCACTCACTCACTCTGTCTGTCTCTTTTTCTCTCTCTCTCACTAGAGAACAGTTCTGACCGATACTTAATTCACAGTTACTGAGTGACTACACAAAACGATGTTCAGTTAACCAAGAAAAGAGGCAACTGAAACAAAAGAAGTGCAGAAAATTATGCGTTTATCTGAATACCACAAGTAGAAGTTGCAACAACACTGAATAGATGCACTCTGCCACTTAAATGCTCTCAGAATTAGCAATACCATAGTGCGATACTTAAATTAGTTACCGCGAGGTCCGTTGTATCAGCGGATATCTCGAAAACTCATCAGATCTCAGCGATACTGTCTGGGTGGCACTCTGGGTAAATTTAAGTTTTTAAGTTTTATTTCATTTTTTGGTGAACTGCCCCTTTAAAAAAAAAGGGGGGCCTTAAGTTATGTTACCGTGGACCGAAGACCCCACTGGTCCCCTCTCATCGCTCTGTGTTTTAACCTGTGCTGTGCCGCTCTGTCCGTCAGAACGAAGTGTCCCTGCTGCGGAATGAGGTGACCCACCTGAAACAGCTGCTGCTGGCCCACAAGGACTGCCCCGTGACCGCTTTACAGAAGAAGGCCGCGTACCTAGGTGAGAGCTGTCAATCAAGCCGTCGGGCCTGTTGGGGTTTTACCGTTCAGCCGCTTGAGGACCGACTCTCGGACACTGGTGGTCTGTGGGTCACGCACTGCCAAAATGACCTGTGGGCTGTTTTACTGACTAAAGCCCCTTTATTTCCCTATCGGTGGAGTAAACACTGAAAATTCAGATGACTCTTCGCCAGACCCCCTCATGTTTTTCGCATGTTTGCATTCACTGGCTAAATAATGAATTTCTATTTCTGTGATTCTGGTGGATTTATGGACTAAGACCTGGCACAATGGAACCAAATACATATTGCAGAATAAAACCAAAATGTTTTCCGTGTGTACTTCAAAAGAAAACTCTGAATCTATCATTCACCAAAGCTGCTGTTGAGGAGATCTAGCTGGCCAGTAATTTTCCAGGGTATCTTTCAGACAAGGTTGCATGTATGTACTGTGTGATTGTAGTCTTGAGTGTATTTACAATAACATAAGATGGCAAAGGAAAGTAATGATGGGATTTGTGTTCCTACAATCAGCTGCCAGTCATTGACTTGCTTGAACCCGTCAAAAACGTTTGGCTCTCTGAAAGCAAAACACAATGATTGGTTGAACACAATCCTTGGGGCACAGGGGACAGTAAACACCACAGATTCTTTAGTCTCACTCAGCACTGTATGCTTAATATTGTGAGTGCTGTTTGCCTTCCCTTGGAGGAGACAAAATTAATTTGGGTGCCTCTTATGTGAGTCTGTGATGGGGGAATCCATGAAAGTACTTTCAGAGGTGACTGTAGTATGTTAATGATCTGCATACAGATTGTATAGGGATGGATTATTCTTCATGAAGTGACTGATATTAGTACTTGGGGTTACTGGTTACAGTGGGTAAAATGCAGAAAAATAATGAGCTGCATTAGAATCACAGATGTTGTTAAACGGAAGCAGCACAGACATGGCGGATAGGCGATCCGTATCTGTGAGATGATCTGGACTACAAATGGCCATGACTACAAATACAAAACTTTATTGACCACACGTTGGAAATTTGCCTTTGGCTTCTCTATAAAAGACGTAAGAGAAACATACAAAGTACAAAATACAGTTTTGAAAGTCAATCCAAAAAGTACCGTTGCTGTATTTTTGGATTGTGTTTTTTTGGGGGAGCCCAGAAAACCTGTCTGACTCGGCTTCTTCTGCTCCCCCGCAGGAGAGGAGAGCCCCAAAGACCCGACGGAGCCCAAGGGGTCCCCGGCCCCCGTCATCCAGCACAGCTCCCAGGCCCCCAGCCCCGCAGGACGGGCCAACGGGCTGAGCCAGCGCGCCCCCGCCGAGGTGGTGGCCATGTCCGTGCTGGCCGGGATGGGCGGGCAGCGGTCCGAGGGGGGCGGGGCCTCCCAGGTCATCGTGGCGCCGCAGTCGCAGCCCTCCACCAGATGATGCCGGGGGGGCGCCCCCGTGGAACTACTTTTAAAAAAATAAAATAAAATGAAATAAAAATGACTCGCCGGAGGGGGTGGCGGGACGGACGCTGCGAGAAGGAGGCGGGGTTTCCCTGCGACCGGGCCCCGCCTCGTCTTTTAGGCGTCCGACCCCTGCTCCCACGCTCCCGACCCTCTTTGGCTTCCAGATTCGCGGGAGTGTCGAACTGAACTGAGAATCGAGAAATTCCTTTTCACCATGCCATTGACTATGTGGGCTGTACTATTACCCCCCCTCCCTCTCATCCCCCCCCCTCCCCAAGCGGTCCTCCTGACCCAACTACGACCCCTGATACCCAACCTCACGATGACTGCATCCTCTGTCCCAGCAATGTACTCTGATACGCGCACGCACGCACACGCCTGTGGGTAGCAGACGACTGTATCGTTTTTTTTTTCGTTTTTTTTTTTTTGTCCTGTTAGTTTTGACTGTTAGACGAGCAGCGTTCGATTTCCTACGTCAGCAAGCCCTCCCCCACGGAAACGCGATTTTGGGAATGGCTTTTGGAAACGTGGTTTTGGGAATGGTTTTGGAAACGATGGTGGTGTTCAAAGCTTTCGTTTCCTAAGATCCTTCAAAAGAATGTCCGGCCGAGATGAACAGACGAGTGAAAAAACAGTCCTTTCTTGTGACGCAGTTAAAAACCATATCCATTGTTTCATATCGGCACCCTCAGTGTGTGTGTATGCATGTATGTGCATATATATACACGGATATACATATATACAGTACACACATGCATACATACATGTGTTTATGTAAAGATCAGTATATACCACTATATGCAGATGCAGTCAGATGCACTAATGCCTGGTTTTTTTAAACATGCTTTACTTTTTAGCTTATTAACAGTTGGGAGTTCCTATGTGTGAATGTAGCTGTGTGTTTAGAGGCTAATTTTTGGTTTTATATAAAATTGCACGGCCATGACATCACTGTCATCAGTGCTATTAAACTGATACAGTTCCCTTTAGGTTTTAATTGGCTAAAATTGCATGGCAGGAGCATCCATTTATTTCAGGGGTGATCCCATTTCTGGAAACATTTTTTATCCCTCTTGGACTGAACGTGAAACGTCTACTTAGGCGTCGCTACTGCAAGTGTCGGTAGTTGCAAAGCTGGAAGGGTTGGAATCTTCTAGAATCTGGTGTGTTCTGTCTCGTAACGATGTGGACCTGAAGCAGAGGGGTCGAGTTAGCTCTCCAGTGCCAGTGAGGCTTGATCAACAGGTGCTGGGGTTGGGATGAAAACCAAGCAGGTGCCTCTCCTTCAGGGAGGTAGTTCTTGTGCTGCTGCTCTGATCCTGTCCTCGTTTCATTGGATTTGCAGCAGATTTGCCGCACAGCGCACGGCTATGTTCTCTGTTTTTTGGCCCGGTAACATTAGTGCTTTTGTCTTTTGGGTAGGAGTACCCAACTTTAGTCCCTGTAACATTCGTGCTTTTGTCTTTTGGGTAGGAGTACCCAACTTTAGTCCGAGCTGGCCGCCGGGTATGCTTGTTTCTGTTGTCGCTCGGCACAGAACCAGTCGACTAAAGAAGGTTATTAGACATTTCACTCGCTTTGCCCTGTTTCTTGGGTCAGGATTCAAGGAGGACAACAGCAGGCCCTGCAGATATCCAGGACCAGGGTTTGGGACCCATTTCGTTGGGCCTGTGTGTCCAGCTTTGGCCTCTTGTGAGCTGCTTATCCCTCCCTTCTATTCTTCTGACTATTGCCGTTTATAGCATAAAGCCGATTCACAAATCTCCCCGCCATTTTAAGGATAGGTAGCATTAGGTAGGAAATTGTATTATTTTGAAAACTTGAGTTCAAGGGAGGCTTAGGGGGGTTTGTGACATCACTGCCTGTTGTCACCCCATTTCCTGTGGCATCTTGTGTATTATTTATTGGGGTGAGTGACTGTGTAACTGGGGGGGGGGGGGGGAGGGGGGGTTCCCTTGTTTCAGTGGCTCATTCTCGATATCATTAGATCACTGAGCTAAAGACCAAGGTACCTAGCCAAGGGAACCAATCGCGCACTTGTTTTTGCTCACAGGTAATTACTTGAGCTTCTGCTGCAAACTATCATTCGTGCCTCTAAACTGAAACCTTCGCTTCATTTTGCATATATGCCTACTTAGCTGCTAGCTGCATTATGATGGTAGCTTGCATTTTAGCTGACTTACCTTAGCTCATCTGGCTAGTGTTGGATAGTAACACCTGTACGTTAGATTGTTGAAATATTAACTCATTAAATTTCATTGTAAAAAAAAATTATCAATTACATTTTAAATCTTAGCAGACATTTCATTTTATATACTGTATCTGCGATTACATTATGACAGTTTAGCTACACATTTACATACATATTTCTTAATTTGAAATCTTTTTAAAAACAGATTCCCCATGTGTTGACATTGTTGGAATTTTCAAGCCAGTCTTTTCTCACTTTGCGAAGCAGACTGTTTGAAATACCATGATGGCTAGTTGGTAAATTATATACAAAGATTAGCTGACCTCAATAGTTTGTACTACATAAAAAATAGAATGTTTGGTATATGCAGGCTACCTGTATTGCCTTACTAACTAGCTAATACCATTTTATCTTGCGGGTCCTGGAACTTGCAGGGCTAGCTAGCTTGCTAACCTACATAGTTTGAGTTTGCTTGCTAGCATATTCAGAAGATATAATCTGTTGAAGCATTAGCTAGGACGCTAACTACTCACAGACTAGCCATCCTCCCTTTGAGGTAGCTGATGTGCTTTTTAGCCAGCTGTCCGTCTTTTTAGCATTGCAGTTTATTCTCTGTAATTCTGCATTAGTACACACAGTTTAAGCCATCTAGCAGTACTCCAGGGGTACTGCTGTGAATAAATGTGACTCATTCATTCTATACCAGTGTTCAATTTAAATTTTAAAGAAAAATGGTCATTGCTTTTTTTTTTATATACTTAAACTAAAATTGTGCTTCTCAACAATGACAAAAGAATTACAGAAATGTCTGGCCTTGACTATTTGGCCAACTTTTAATCAAGGTGCATGTTGTGTTAGTCTACATGACCCAGTTAGGTTAGGTATTACTATAGCTTTCTTGCTAGCTATCTACTATAACTATGCTTCCTGTTGTGCAGGCTTGTCAAGTGTAGCCTACTCGGAAAAACCTTTTAAATTTAGAGTACAAAAATGCTGTGAAAGGTCCTCTTACATATGTTTAATACAAATTAACGTGCACCCAGTTCAATTTTTTTATTTTTTATCTTTTTATTTTTTACACAAAATCTCCCAGCAGCCTCCCTGAATTGCTGGATGAATCACAGAAAGGCAGATTAACTTTTTTTTTTTAACCTGGAAAATGTCAGACCTAGGCAAGGTGTAATCAACGCTTAACGAATGTTTGTGATCAAATGCATGTTAGCCCTCATTGTACATGTTTGTGTGGTACATGTAGTATGTCATGTAAATGTATCAAAAGAGTGCCTGTGCCTCTCGACATTGAGAGGAGGAAATCTAATTAACTGAGACATGGTTTGGCGATGCTTGCCAGTTAGGCCAGGTGTAACTGAATGGGTTTGCTCAGCTGTATACAGGTGTATATGTACTTATGTACTTACAGGGTACTGTCAGTAAGGAGAGGGTCTGTGTGGAGTTGTTAATGTCCTGTGAAAAACCGAGCCTTCGGCTGCTATGAAACATGTTACAGGTTGCGTGCAGGGATCCATCCCTGCTGTTTGCCTGCACGGAACAGTCTATAGCAGTGGTCTCCAACCCTGGTCCTGGAGGGCTACAGGGTCTGCTGGTTTTTGTTTTCACCTTAAAATCAGCACCCACCTGAGACCCAAAACACCAGGTGAGCTGAGTTAACTGTGTAATCAACTGCTCTAATTTATTCATGAAGTGCAGAGTCACTATGAAAACCAGCAGACCCTGTAGCTCTCCAGGACCAGGGTTGGAGACCACTGGTCTATAGTCTAGTCTTCTGTCCTTCTGTGCTGTTGGAGGAATATGTAATCAGTTTGTCAAATTTTACTGCCCCATGGATCTTGGGGCTCCACGTCTCTGCGTGTTCTCTCCTGGTTTGATTCGAATGTTTGTCCATTAGCCCTGATTTGCTTGATGTTGCCTTTATAACACTATTTCTACCTTTTTCACACGCAAAGACACTCATGCACACACCGTAACGTCCTGCGTAGGTATAAAAGAAGCTCAATCTGCCTAAGAAAGTCCTACTTGAACTAGTACCCATTAGGACTCCCAAGTTTATTTCTGTAGTTTATTTTTAAGCCGCAAATAATTTGTTTCGTTTAATTTTGTTGGTACATGTAGACAGAACCATCGTGAGGAAAGGCATACAATAAGAAAAAAAAAATACTACATTTGTATAGGCCTCTGAAAGATTGGAAAACTACCCTCTCATTAAATTGTGATTTTCCTTCATGCATCCACTGGGAACTTTAAACTTCCTTGGTTTCACTGCCGGCTTAACTAGACTGTGATGTCATCCCTCCCCCTGTGACACACCTGTACTGGACTGGACTGAGGAGGAGGAGGATGAGGAAGGCCCACAGACACGCTTCCGTTGAGGATCACCCCCCCCCCCCCCCCATAACAGTCTGTGTCCAAGCACTGCTCAGAAATATAACATGGACTTCGTTTTTTATTCATCACCCATTACGAGCATCTTCACATCATGTGTTGTGGTCGACACACATTGTGGCCACTGTATAGATGGCACCAGAAGTAGTCTGGAATGCGGTGGCATATCTCGACTTTGTCGACGTTTGTCCAGGACCTTGCTTCCGGAAGGTTCTTTCCCCGGCAACTCGGCTTCAGAGTATAACCAGTGGAGCCCCCATTGTGCCTGTACCTTGATGGCATTCCCTCGAGTAAGCCAGTTAAATGCAAAACAATGAATATTCCTTATTCAGCTTTTCAAGTTCGTAATAGTCATTGACTTTTTAAAATCTTTGTTCTTGAATAGCTATTGTTAGAACAATGGAAATACCATGTTTTATTAACGCTTCACTTGTATGTTTTTGGCTGTAATTAATTTTTTTTTTTGTTTGTTTTTTTTTTCATTTCGGGAGGGCATCCACTTTCTTCCTTAAGATTGTTCTAGTTTCCTAATATATTAAAATGTGACTGAAAACGGGTCTGATTGTTCCTTAAGGTTTTATGTCGGTGTATATGTCTGTACTGGTGGTCTAGATTCTCTGTTCTGTTTGTGGTCTCCTCAATGCACCATTTTCTCTTCTTTTGCACCGTTTCTCACTTAATATGACTCGCATCACTTTTTATCTGTAACAGAAGGTGGTAAGGTACAGTGCCTTTGGAAAGTATTCGGACCCCTTCACTTTTTCCACATTTTGTTACGTTACAGCCTCATTAGAAAATGGATTAAAATCATTTTTATTCTCATCGGGGATTATACAATCAATCGGGTATAGGAGGTGACTTTTTAGTTAGATGTAGAGAGCACCAAAGCAGGTGCAACCCAAACAACCTTTAGTTGGGTATCTTTGTAATTCGCCACACGATCTGCGCAGCCACTGTGACAGAGAGCTGAACTGCTTGCGCAGTTGGCTCAGGTAGGCTAGTCAGAGTGCTTCATGAACCAGAAGATTCACCAGTGTACGGCTATGTATGGCTTTCAACTCCGTTCTGTTAAGTGCGTAGCATTAGAGTGATGCACATTTGCAAAGGTCAAAACCTACACTTGTTACAGGCACCACATCCATTCTTGTTGGTTGTCCATCAGGTCATTTTGTGCTCTCCCATCCTCACTGGAAACAGTGAGGCTAATGATGTAATTGAGCTCATCTGTCAGTCAACCAATTGCCCAACCCTAAGTGATCCACCCTATATAAGCCACCTCCACAAGTTTGTGTGTGTGTGTGTGTGTGTGTGTGTGTGTGTGTGTCTGTGTGTGTGTCTCTCTCTCTCTCTCTCAAATTCAAATTCAAATTCAAATTGCTTTATTGGCAGGAAATACATAGGTACATATTGCCAAAGCATCATAAATCAATTAAAAATACATATTTACAGTGGAATACTAATAATGAACATTCTATTAAAATAAATAAATAAATGTAAAAAATAAAATATAATAATAATTATTATTATTATTATTATTATTATTATTATTATTATTATTATTAATAATAATAAAATAAATAAATAGATAATTATAATTATGTACGATGGTCACTCAGTGTCCCTCAGGTTATGGCAAGCTGAGACATATTGAGCCGCAATTGGGGCTGTTGGTCCTTGTCCTAATAGGACTGCACATTTTTCGTTCTTTGATAAAGAATGGAAGTTTGGTATAATTTCTGAAAATTTTTGGTAATATATTTTTCTAATATTTGTATATTTTGTACAATTTAGGAGGAAGTGCATCTCTGTCTCAACCTCTCCTGTCTTACAGTGACCACATATTCGTTTTTCTTTTGGTAACCATGAATTTCTGTGTCTGCCTTTTTCAATTTCAAGGGTGTGGTCACTGAGTCTGTATTTGGTCAGGATCCGTCTCTGCTTTGTATCTCTGACAGAGAAGAGATACTCTGCTGGAGTATAGTCTTTTTCAGGGTTTGATAGCAATTTAGTCGACTTTGTGTTTTGGTTTCTTTATCCCAATGTTCCAAATACAAATTTTTGTTTGTTGCATAATTTGGGTTATTCTGATTTGCGCCTGGTAAGCAGTGCTGGTCTGAGCGTGATGCAGGTTAGTTTGGGTTATAGAATTAGTAAGCTTCAGTACCAGCTGACTGAGGGGACTCTTTTCTGGGTTCAGTTCTTGGGATTTTAGCGCTTTAAATTGTAGCGTGTTATTGGGACTTGATTTGAGATGTATCCAGAATTTTAGAGCTCTTTTTTGTATATTTATTACCAATGGGAATCGGCCTAATTCTGCCCTACATGCGTTGTTAGGTGTTTTCCTTTGTATTTGCAAGATATTTCTGCAGAATTCAGTATGTAGGGATTCAATTGGATTCTTGTCCTATGCAGTGTAGTCTTGCTGACTGAGTGGACCCCAGACCTCACTTCCATAAAGCGCAATAGGCTGAATTACACTGTCAAATAATTTGGACCAGATTCTAATTGGGATATTTAGTTTGAAAAGTTGTCTTTTTATTGCATATGTTGCTCTTCGAGCTTTTTCTTTTAATGCATTTACTGCCATGTGGAAACTTCCTGATGCAGTGATAGTCAGACCAAGGTAGGTATAATTCATAGTGTGCTCTAGGGCGGTGTTACCTAGAGTTAATTTGTATCTGTTTTCCTGACATCTGGGCTTCTTTTGAAAAATCATGATTTTTGTCTTTTTAAAATTTACTGCCTGGGCCCAGTTCTGGCAGTATTGCTGAAGAAGATCTAGGTGTTGCTGTAACCCTTTTTCTGTGGGTGACAGCAGGACCAGATCATCTGCATAAAGCAAACATTTGATTTCTTTGTCACACAGTGTGAGACCAGGAGCTGCAGACTGTTCCAACAACACCGCTAACTCATTAATGTATATATTGAACAATGCTGGACTGAGGTTACAGCCCTGTCTCACACCACGTCCTTGCGTGAAGAACTCTGTTCTTTTATTGCCAATTCGTACCGCACACTTGTTTCCTGTATACATAGATTTAAATATGTCATAAACTTTACCCCCTACACCACTTTGAATAATTTTATAGAATAGGCCATGGTGCCAAATAGAATCAAAGGCTTTTTTGAAGTCAATGAAACATGCAAAAAAAATTTCCATTTTTCGTTTGGTGGACATGTTTATTTATTAGGGTGTGTAGGGTGTAAATATGGTCAGTTGTACGGTGGTTTGGTAGAAAGCCAATCTGACTCTTACTCAAGACATTGTGCTCGTTAAGGAAGTTTAAAAGTCTTGTATTAAGGATTCTGCAAAATAACTTCCCCAGATTACTGCTTACACAAATGCCTCTGTAATTATTAGGGTCCAATTTGTCTCCACTTTTGTGAATTGGGGATATAAGCCCCTGGTTCCAGATGTCAGGAAAGCAGCCAGAGCTCAGTACCAGGTTGAATAACTTCAGCACAGCCTTCTGCAGCTCAGTAGTGCTGTGTTTTAGCATCTCATTTCTGATGCTGTCAGGACCACAAGCTTTTTTTGGTTTTAAAGACTGGAGTTTTTCAGTCAGTTCTAGCAATGAGATTGGGTTATCTAATGGATTTTGATTGTTTTTAATTGTTGATTCAAGGTGGTTTAGTTTGTCTTTAATTATATTCTGATTATATTTTAAGTCTTTTTGCGGGATATCTTTGTATAGATTCTCAAATTGTTTTTAGTCTTTAGTCTTGATTGTTTCTAGTGTTTCCAAATGGTTCCATCTTGTACAGCCAATTCTTGTGGTGCTGTTGTGCTCAAGTTATTCCACATATCCCAGAACTGATTTTGATTGATTGATTCTTCAATTTCGATTAGTTGTTTATTGATGTAGCTTTGTTTCTTTATTTTCAGGGTTTGTATTGTTTAAGTATTTCACAATACTTGAGGCGTAAATCTTGGTTATCCTGCTGTTTATGTTTTTGGTTTGATATTTGTCTCAGTTGTTTTCTTATATCTTTGCATTCTGAATCAAACCATTTTTCAGTAGGTTTTTGTTTCACATTTTTATGCTTTGTTTTTAGAAGGCTGGCATCAATCGCTGCTTTGTGAAAAATACAATTAATGTCATTAACTGCCAGATTAATTCCTTCATTGTTATAAGGGTAATGTGTATTGTTAAAAATGTTAATAGTGTTAGTTAACTCATTTGAACTGATTGCTTTGATATATTTATCTTTGCTGTCTTGTGCCCATCTGTATGGTTGGGTGAGATTGTAGAGCTTACTGGGCTATTTTTCAGATTTTTTCATATGTACAGTTTTTTTCAGGAACACATTTATTTGATTGTGGTCTGAGAGGGGAGTTTGCTGCCTGACAGTAAATGCACTGATAGAGGAGGGGTCCATGTCAGTGATTGCATAATCAACTGCACTACTCCCAAGAGCTGAAGAATACGTGAACTGCCCTAAGGAGTCCCCTCTGATCCTGCCATTAAGGATATACAGACCTAAGGCTTGACAGAGATGCACTAACTCTCTTCCATTCTTATTTACTATTTTGTCTGAGTTGTTTCTTTTTATTTGTGTGGGTGTGAGGTGCAGAGGGGTCTGTCCAAACACATGATTATTTCCTTTTGACTCTATGCAGTCATTTTCTGTGCCTGATGCCCGCACAGGCACAGAAAATGACTGCATAGAGTCAAAAGTCTCCACAGGCCATCACATTTCCCTGGGCCTGGAAATGGACAATTTCTGTGTGGAGGGTGTTGAAGAACTCCTCAGTGAAGTAGGGAGACTCTGATGGAGGAGTGTAGGCTGCACACAAATATATGTTTTTGTCACAGATGCCAATAGATTTACTTATTTTTAACCATATGTGTGTCCTTCCTTGTTGGACAGTTGTGATGTGCTTAGCGAGATCCCCTCTGTACCACACTATTATTCCTCCTGAGTCTCTGCCATGCCGCACAGTGCTCAGCTTCCAGGAGGGTACTATGATTTGATTGTATCCTGAGGGGCACTGAGTGAGCACATCAGTGCGACACCAAGTTTCTAACAGAATTACAATATCAATATTGTCTATGTTTTTTAAAAATTCAGGATCTGTACTTTTTAATCCAAAAGTTGTAGAGTACAAACCCTGCAGATTCCATGAACTAATTCTAAATGATCTTATTTTCAAATCGACAAATAAACATTATATAATCCTAAGTATAATAACAATGTATCTAACACAAATGTTTTTATTCTTCATATTATTAGTTGCATTTATTGACTTATGGTAGTTATAGTTAGTATTTATTTACTTATGATAGTTTACTTATTTAGTTATAATAATTAATGAAAAACACCATTGTGCCAGGTTTTTCTCCCTACCCTGTGGGTTGGTTGTACCCAGTCTGCTGCAGAGGATCCCCAGCAGGTGTTTAATTTCTCCAAGTTCTGATGGGGCAGGGAGGGGGGGTCTGGGGGGGGGGGGTGGTGGAGGAGGGGGTTATGACAGGGTTGCAGCATAGCACCCTGGTGCTCAGGGTGTGGGGTGCTGGGGTGGTGAGGGGGGAAAGGAGGACGAGCCGAATAGTGTGGTCTCTGTGGAGCTCTCTCTCTCTCTCTCTGTCTGTCTAGGGGCGATATAGCTCAGGAGGTAAGAACGATTGTCTGGCAGTCGGAGGGTTGCTGGTTCAAACCCCGCCCTGGGCGTGTCGAAGTGTCCTTGAGCAGGACACCTAACCCCTAACTGCTCTGGCGAATGAGAGGCATCAATTGTAAAGCGCTTTGGATAAAAGCGCTATATAAATGCAGTCCATTTACCATCTGTGTCTGTGTCTGTGTCTGTGTGTCTGTGTCTGTGAGTTGTTACTTGAATAAGCTATTGAATGGTTAAAGCTGCTTTGTGTTTAGAGTATGTTTACCTGAATCCTCCTTGGCACCCGACCCACGCCTGACCCAGTGATACTATGGCACCCTCAAGATCCACGAATGTGCGGCACTTCATCATGCCGGAGGAACCTGACGGAAACTTCAACGTTCTTTGCAGCAAGAGCTCTCTCTAATCTGCATGCACATACAAAGGATTGTATGCCCATGTGTGGCATTGTTGATCTCTGAACTATAAAAAATATTTGAATGTATCTCTGGGCAGGATTTAATCGCTTTGCGATATGCTGGTGTTATGTTTGATTGATCACCTGCGAGCGGCACTTGATTTTAATTAAATCAGCCCGACTGCTTCCGTTCTGGGGATATCAGGCGATCAATCCAGCATATCACCAAGCACATTAAGTCTGGGCCTTTGCCTGTTTCCTTTATTGCCCTGAATACACTCACAGCATACCTATACACCTCAGGACAGCAGACTGGAACCTACTCAGGCCCCTGTATCTTTACAATATCATGACCAAAGTTCAGCTTATCCATTTGAATGGACAAGGATCGTCTTGAGTTCAGGTGGAATGACTCATTTATTTTACATTTATGGTCAATTAAAGGAATACTTCACTTGATGATAATAATAATGATGATAATACCACAAAACATTCCCAGAACTATCCGTCATTCTATGCACACAAGCTGCCCTCATGTGTGGCCTCTGTCTGGAATCCTGTGTCCTTCTCTGCACCAATCAATCTGTGCATTGTATTTAGCACCAAAAACCGGCTCTTGGAAAAACTCGGCAAGTTTATTGACAGCGGGTAACATGATGTCTTTTCCTGCAATTTGCTTTTTCCTGATCTCCTGTGGCCTGGGGGTTCCTAATCTCCTGTGGCCTGGGGGATAGCGAGTGAAGTTGGGTGAGTGAATCCGAAAACGCACTCCTCGCAGGTATTCATCTCGGTGAGCGGCACATGCACGACTTACTGGGATAAGTTTAGCCAAGCTCTGTCCCTCATATCGATAGGTTCTGGGTTCAAATTCCAGCCGGGCCTTTCTGTGTGGATTCTGCATGTTGTCCCTGTGTCCATGTGGGTTTCCTCTGGGGACTCCGGTTTCCTCCCACAGTCCAAAGACATGCAGGTTAGCATAATTGGAGAGTCTAAATTGCCCTTTGGTATGAATGTGTGAGTGTATGGTGTGTGTGCTCTGCGATGGATGAGCAACCTGCCAAGAGTGTATTCCTGCCTCTTGTCCAATGCATGCTGGGATAGGCTCCAGCACCTTATACAACTCTGACCAGGAATAAGCAGGACTAGATAATGGATAGATGTCCCTCCTGTCTATAAATCTTTCAGGTAGCTTATCATTTGTAAGGTCTGTTACTATTTAATGACTGATTATTTTACAGTATCAGAAAACTCTATTTTGAACTTAAAAACATAAATGCAAAGAAGTTCACTCCGTGTAACAAAAGAAAACTGCACTGCTTGATTGTTTTATTACTTTTGATGTCAGTCTGGGATTGTTTTATCTTAAACTTTGTTAAGTAAGCCTGTCACTTACAATGAAATTTACATCCATGGTTACAACGTTCACCACACTGATCGGCCTAGGAAAGGAGGAAGCATTGCTATTTTCTTGAAGACCAAGTTCCACACAAACATTATTTTGTTTCAGTCTATTTAAACAATTTGAGCTAATGGCTCTGAATCTGGAGGTATCTACAGATTATCACTAACCTGTGATTGACTCTTACAAACCTATCCACACGTATGTTTGCCCTATTAATGTACTGTATGCTTGTACACACAGGGCCCAGTTACTTAAAACAATTTGGAATACTTGCTTAATTTGTGTGAGGTAAGATAGCCAATATTGTTTCTTGTAACTTGATGTAATTTTTATATCAATACTTTTAATGGAAGGCCTAAATTTTGCCAGTTTGAATTAATGACTTATAGACAGTGCTTTGTATGTGTGAGGTACTTGCCATTTTTATACGTGCTTTTCATCAGATATAATTTCTTTTTGTACTGTGTTTGTTATGAGTAACTGATAATAGCAATTCATATATAAATGTAGGCTATGACTAGCATGCATACACATACATGCATGCAAACACACCTAGCCTGCAATCTGAAAAAAGCACTTAGGCGTGGATTCAATCATGAAATTAAAGTGTATGTCATATTTTTAAATGGAAGTGTTTTTAAAGGGCTATTGTACACAACAGACTTACAAATTGTTTGTATGTCGGTAGAGGATCTAAAAGACTAGCTAACATTCATTTAGAACTGTGGTGAGAGTAGCCACAGTAGTTTAAAAGTAGTACAGGCGCAGCAATGAATATGACTTAAAGAAAATCGATACCTGGCGTGAAGTCCTCTCTTGAGGCATTTTCTATACGACCAGTAACGTTACTTACGGGAGCGAATGGCAACGAAGGTGTTGGAGCTTAATTTCGGAGGCATCTGTATCTGTACTAACGTTATACATGCGGTCAGTCGTCTCGTTAGCAAGGTAGCTAACATTAAACTCGGTGAAAATGCCGAAAGCGGAACTGTCTAAAGTGTGGGTGTATTTTATTTGGATTTCAGAAACATACATGTTTTTTCCCACAAAGATTTTACAGATGAAAAAGCAATAGTTTAAATGTTTTATTTTTAGTTAGCCAGCAAGCCAGTGTAATGAGGTAGAGACTTCAGGCTTCAGTCCTTTGTACCCGGAGCTGTCACTCTGCAAATGCACTACCCAGTGAGCTATGAGGGAGGTAGATGTCAGGACTGCCAAGTTTTGCTCTTTACATTACATGCATACTTGTATATATGTCCAACATAATTTGTGTTTGTATCCAATGTTTTTATTGGCTGATGTACCAAAATGCCCAATGGGGAGAATATTCTTTATGGGCCTGGAGCATTTGTGATGATGTAATCAGGCAGGAAAAAGAAGAAGGACAAATGCAAAATACCCTAAGTCTGGGGCTTTATTGTGTGGACGTGTGAAGTTGTTTGTGTATTCTGTCTGTTGAAATGCGGTCAGAAGGTTCAGAAATTAAAACATTAATTTCTGTACCTTCTGACCCATTAAGGGCAGAGAGTCTGTGGTCGTGGTTATTTCTGTAGGGAACCCTTCAAAGTGCCAAACCCTCGGTGCTGTATAGGTATGGGGCATGCCGCCCCACCAAGCCATAACTTGGCAAATTTTGAGAAAACCGTGAAAGAGTCGCAAAAATCGACACACACCTGCGTTGTTCTCAACAGACTTTTCAATGGATTGGTGCCTCATACCAATCCACTGTTATTCTGGATGGCACACGGCAGTGAACTTCCTGTAGGCTACTGAGCAAATTTGCATCTAGATACTTTCATGTACCTGCAACCTCTGCTGCCACAGAGCATCTTTTTAGCATTGGAGGCCACGTATCGAGACCAGACTGCTGTTTATTAATGAACAAGTGTATGCCCTTTTTGAAACACTGATGTTCTTAAAATGTAATATGCAAAGTGTCCCCCTCAATGACGAACAAATGTAAAATATCAGTTGAATAATGCCCACTTTTTCCTGTCAAAGTGTATTGTGAATTGAATCAAATTAAAGTTAAATGAGTGACCAGTGAACTTTGTTTCTCAAATTGTAGCAATTAAAGGTATAAAAACTATTTCAAAATACATCAAGCAATTCAAAATTATTTGGCTAAAAAAATACTTACAACAAGATCTCTTTTAAATTACTTCAAATACTTGCGATTTTTCCAAAATACATTTGCATATTTTTTTCTCTTCCAAATGACCGTTTTCTGTTTACCTTTGCATTCGCTTGACTGAAATTGAAATACCTAATAGCATTTCGACACAGGTCATGCATTTTACCCTGTGCTAAGTGAGGTTGTAGTCTACAGATTCACAGGTCAGGTTCAAACACAACACACAGGGCAATTGGAACGCCCATCTGTTGTCATCAAAAATGCGCATTAAGACGTTCGTCCGTCAGTTCGTTTTTTTCGGTAATTCTTTATTATCTTGAAATTAAACCTTGGATTGTGTACTTCTGTGAAGTTAAACCATTTGACCTATGATATTTTAAAAATGTTATTTTAAACGTTGAGGACGAACACGTGTGTATACAAAACACAGCTGTCAGGCAAACAAAATTCGCAAATCCCCCTTCCCATTCTTTTACACTGTCAACAGTTGGCTATTTTTCAGAGGTGGGGGTCCCAAACCATGATAATCATTGTTGGTAGAAACCCAGTACTATGTATTTATAAAATAGAAAGCGACACCAGATGGAGCAAAAGCCACTTATATCTACGCGGCATCATCATACTGCGCTTAGCCACAACTCGGCCCCTGGTTGTTCGGGACTTAGCTGGGTTAGCTTGCTCGCGCTTGGGAAGCGATATCATGTGACAGATTCCACACGGTGAAATTCCCCAGTATGGCGGAGTCAGAGAAATGCACTGATGGCTTGTAACCCGATTTTCAGTTCAGGTCTTGTCTCACTAATATCAGTTTTTGGAATTGTTTAAAGTCCAATCTGTTTTAACGGTTAGAAACGTTACTCTTTATATTTCCTACAATTATGGCGGACCGAGGCATGGATCTATCGTCTCTACCTAAAGAGGTCAGGGACCAGTTGGCTGAGTTGGATTTGGAGCTATCAGAAGGTAAGGCTGCGAGGAGCCCGATAAATCTAAGCAAAGGGGACGAAAGCTCGAAGATATTATTTTTGTGATTTTTCTGGATTTGATATGCGGTTACTTCGACACGCTTTACAACAAATACATAAATAACATTGAAGCGTTTCTAGTGCTGTGCCCTGTAAATGTCAATGCTTGCTAACTTAGTGTAGCGGACAGGCGAGAGGATTGATGTTGCTGTAGCGAGCTAGCCCGTTCCGACAATTTGGTGCATTGTACAAAAATCAATGTTAGCTAGCTAGTTGAATACTTTGTGATTTAGAAACAAATTTAGAAACAAATGCAGAGCAAGTTAACGCCATGCCTCGAGCTAGTTAGCTAGCTAACATCAACTAATAACTGTAGTCTCTTAACGGCTTGCATCATTACCCGTTGTTGGCAGTTACCAGTGGCGATTTAATCAAAAAATGTAGGCTAACACTGGCAAGAGTTTCTTTCAATATCCGAGTATCAGTCTAGCTGGATGGCAAAGTTATTACAATACTTTTTCGAGACAGAGTAGCCAAACATGAATGGCTAGCTTGCTAGCTGCTTGCCCCAAGGTATCGAGCAATTGACATCAAAGCTGTTGTGTCGACATCCGTTTGTCAATATTTTATTTGCCAGCAGTCATGTCAGTTGTCTTTAATATTCAGTTGAACCAAACGGACTGGGGTCTTTTGGCGTGAAGGGTAAAACAAGGATGAACAAAACATTCTCCACCCCGTTGAAGGACGAATAATGATTATGAGTTGTGGTGCTGAATAGGGTGTTATACAACTCCAATGTGTCCAGGACAATAATGTTAGCGCATGCTGTGATTAATGAGGGTGCTGCTTCGGGAAAAATAATTTGGGTATAAAATGAGTTGCGTGAGCTGAAGGATCTTTGTTCTGCTTTTGGTGTCGAGGCGGAAAAGACCTAATATGACCTCTGGCACGGTGCATATATTATTTAGGAAATTATTTAGGATTTTTATTATGGCACATCATGGCCATTTTATATACTTTTATTTAACCGAAGTGACAGTCGATTTAATACAATTACATAGAATAAAATTAACATATTTTGTTATATAATGTGCCTTTGGTGAGTCATTGTGTGGTGTGGCCCTGTGTAGGCTCCTGGCCCAGGGTTTTGTGAGTAATGCAATGTGTGGTGTGGTGGGCAGCATGAGTGTATACACACTGCACAGAACTTTGTCCCGCGCTGACTGTAATGGTGTCTTTGGAATAGTACTGGCAGTAAGCGTGTCCCGAAAGCTCCACCCACTCACCGGCAGCTTCAGGCTCTCTACGGGAGTGACTCAATCCATAGGAGAGGTTTTTCTTCTGCTATAACAATGGTTACCAGGAAGCATGCGATAACACACTTGGCAACATATCGGATTTAGTCCCGCAAAAGTGGACAATGCTTGTCTGTTTGCTAGTGAATAGCCAAACAGTCACGAAAGGAGCAAAAATGTATTTATACATTGTAAATATACAAAAATAAAATAATAACAGGGACATCTGCTATTTCTGCAAAGGAAAAAACAACAAGGCTCATTTAATCTCTGTGGAAATCTTGGTTACCTTGAAGGACTGAAGCTGCTTACCTCAAATTACATTTGTTTTAATTTTGAAGCCTAACATACACCAGAAAAAGGTAACTGTGTGACCTATTAGAGGGACTGTTCACCCAGAAATAAAATGAAGCTCTATTTCTATTTACCCAGTGCTATGTATCCATCCAGATAGGATTGCAAGGTTTGACGGGTTTTCTAGATATCTGCTGTCGCTCACCCTCATACAACGGATCTCAACAGTGCCAACGTACGTGGTGCTCAGACCACCAAAAATTAACATTAAAAAAACTCAACCGCAACGATTGTGCAATCAACAGCAGTCGACACCAAATGTATTGACTCAGTTACTCACGCACATCCACAGACGTTGTTGTGCATGATTTCCTCGAGAACTACTTTATGCCGAAGTACGCCAACTGCATATCTGGGCAAAAAGTCTCAACCAAAGCACAGCGGTATTCTGGGGCGTGGTGTCACCATTGCTAAAACAGTGTCGAAGCAACGTTGTAAAACGACGACGACACTGCGCCTCATGTTACACGAACTGAAGTTTAGTTTGTGCAGTATGGGAAGAGTGAAAGGTGCATGAGCTTGGATGGAATGTAAGATGCACACTACAAAGAGCATGACTTTAGGCAAACAGGTGCAGCAGTATCCGCCTGGTGCACAGCACACCTGGTTTTATGTTGTGCAGCTTGCAGCTTACCAGTAATGCATGCAAAGAGGATGACGGTAGGTCAGCAATTTAGGACAAACGCACATGCATCATTTCAAGTCCAATATCAACGTTGTGAGAATTCAGCTGGGGAAAAGACAGCCTTGATTGGCGGCTGGGTGTCATTCAGGATTGTGTTCCTATGTGCGAATATTCCACTGGGAAAAAGTGTAAAATCACATATTGCATGCATCTTTAAACATTCGTCATAAAGGGTCAGCTGGCAGAACTCAACAGCTTCATCAGAAGTGTACCCCACAAAACGACTGATGGTGTATGTGGCTGCAGATTAATCAACAGACAGGACAAGTAGTTATTTTTGAGTTATTTTATTTGGTCTTAAAGGAAAATCTGTCAGCTGATAGCCTACTTGCTGATACTCTGTATCACAACACTGTGAATTACTCCTTCCCTTGTGGATTGCAAATCAATGTCCTGCACAGCAAAGACAAAACAATGAAATATACTTCCAAATAATAAAAAAGGCAAAACGGTGCTCATCCATTGTAACCAACCATGTGGGTGCTGAAAGATCTCTTCATATGGAAGTTTTTACCAAGCATCATTCACAGGGACAGAAGAAACCAACACTGATTATGATTAGAGATGGGTATCGTTTGGATTTCATTGAATTTTATTGATACTTCTTCTCTTATCAATGCCAAAAATTTTTGGTTTGGTTCTTTATCGATACTGTTATCTGGGTCATGGTGGTAGAGGGAGGAGGAGTGGGCTGGGTCATGGTGGTAGAGGGAGGAGGGGTGGGCTGGGTCATGGTGGTAGGAAAATGCTGTCATGGTGGTAGAGGGAGGAGGGGTGGACTGGGTCATGGTGGTAGAGGGAGGAGGGGTGGACTGGGTCATGGTGGTAGAGGGAGGAGGAGTGGGCTGGGTCATGGTGGTAGAGTAAGGAGGGGTGGGCTGGGTCATAGTAGCTGGAGCTTCAGTCTGACTGTCTATAAGTTGCCAAATCTTTAAACTATATTTGTAGCTAAATGATTGGCTTTTGTTCATTAGCCTATTTTTAATAATTCATTATTAGCCTTGCGAACTCTGTATTAACGGTTCTAGTACATTACATTACATTACAGGCATTCAGCAGATGCTCTTATCCAGGGCGACTTGCACAACTCTTTACATAGCATTCACGATGCATCCATTTGTACAGCTGGATATACTGAAGCAATGCAGGTTAAGTACCTTGCTCAAGGGTACAAAAGCAGTGTTACTAGCTGGGAATCGAACCTAGGATGGCACCATGAGAGATGGAGAACCGTGAGCAAAGCAGTTGAGTTTTATTATGTTTGGTTGGCAGATGCTTGGATATTGCTTGTATTGCCTCCCTTACTGGAAATAGTCTTATTGCATTTGTGGCGACAGGCGTTATCGTCACCGGCTCGAGTGAAACATGACCACACGTGACCGTTTGCGTGTCTTGTGCGGTGGGGTTGTTTCCTGAACGCGGTGGACATTTGGTCGTTCCACATTAGGGGTGGGGGAGAGAGAGGTGTTTCCCTTTCATGCGATCTGTATCCAGATGTCTTATCGGGATAAAGAATAACGCAATGCAGCGTGTAAATGGGGTCAGAGAGGGAAAGCAGCAAGATTTTTTGTTACGCTGCGATAAATTCCTCAAAACCTGGCGCTATGGAAATCTCACGCTATAATTTCTCCCGTACCAATAGCAGATCCGAAATGTTGAACCTTTTGAACCGGTTCCCATGTAGAACTAGGTTTCCAGGGGCAACTAATTTAATCTTGAATTTTCATTTAAAATGTGTACATTTATCTTTATTATTATTTCCATCGATTCATCCATCCATGTTCTAACCTGCTCATCCCTGGTCAGGGTCATGGGGGGACTGAAGCCTATCCCAGCATGCATTGGGCAGGAGGCAGGAATACACCCTGGACAGGTTGCCATAATATATTCACCCAGACACTCATACCTAGACTTTCCAATTAGCCTACCTGCATGTCTTTGGATTGTGGGAGGAAACCGGAGTACCTGGAGGAAACCCACACGGACACGGGGAGAACATGCAAAGTCCACACAGAAAGGCCCCGGCCAAAATTTGAACCCAGGACCTTCTTGCTGCGAGGCAACAGTGCTTGGACACCGTTCCAAGTTTTATTATCATTCAATAAGCCTAAATAATCAGGACCAAATTTAATATGCAAGTATCCTTTATAAACATCACTGCAAATCCCTTTCTGTCCTTGATGAGTGGTAATTATCTATGATAGGCGTGGTGCCATGTTTGATGCCTGGCTTGACAAAAAGGTGGAGGATTGAAGCAAAGACTAGAGCACAGAGCAGAGTCCTCTGGTTACACAGGTGCTCAGTCTGCCTGCACAGGTGCTCAGTCTGCCTCTACAGCCCAACACTGAAGGTTACTCCTCACACCATGGCCATGCCTGCTCAACAGTCTGTTTCGCACTAGAGCACCTGAAGCCCCAAAACTGGTGAAGGACATCTAGGGTAAAACGAGACCCCCAGTGGAGACAGAAAGGGTGATACTCAACATGAGAACGGACTATTCCATCAAACTCCACGTGATTTAAGGGCGGAATGAAGTCTATGAGGCAAGAAATGGGAATTAAAAGGAAGTGAGTGTCACCTGTGGACCTTGGACCTCATGAATCAAACAAAATAATACAAAGTGTGAACGTCTTTCCCTGAACCAGTAGGGGGAAAAGCAAGCGTCTTTTTAAAATTTTGCCAAATGGGTTAAACCGAAGGAATATACTTAAGGTGCTCTGTTGTCTTCTTGGATTCGGATTGGACATAAATGGTTTGGATTAACGATGGGCTTCTTTTAAACTCCAGTTAACCAGATAAGTCCGGTGTGACCACATACCCTAAGACCTCAAAGAAACGGCTAAAATGAAACTTGATATTAGGCGAGGCTAGGCCTTCGGGCAAATTACTACGAGGTAATGTTGCAAGGACCTCACTGTAGTTTATACCATTGAATGATATTTGTCTTTGTTGGACGTCAGTCGGTAGTAGTTACAGTGGGATTCTGGGTCCACGCGATTTCATTAAGAGTTAAAAAAAATATTTTAAATGAAATATTATAATGAAATGGCGCGTGGGTGCTGGTCTCCCATTTGGAGACACAGTGCCGGCATTTTTATGTTCAGTTTTAACCGTGTTTCTTTGCGATACACACCAAAGACTGCTACTGGAGATGTTTATATTTAATCTGAGATTTGAGAGCGCCTTCCAGGAGAGAGTGGTCTGTGCTGTGGAAGACACTGAGGGTGTGCTTATTCACTGCATGGTCCGCTGTTCTGCTGCTATAGGTGACAGGGAAAAAAACCCAAGTTCTGTTTGCTGGTTGGATATGAGAGTAGCAGACGACAAACAAATGGTGTAACCATGGCCTTCCAGGGTTTTATCCTCAGTGGGTCAGTGCTGGAGAGAGGGAAGGAGGGGGTGGGTGAGAGAGAGAGAGAGAGGGAGAGAGAGAGAGGGAGTGAGAGGGGGGAGGGTGAGAGAGAGAGAGGAGTGAGAGGGAGGGAGGGAGGGAGAGAGAGACAGAGAGGTAGAGAGGTAGAGAGAGAGGGAGTGAGAGGGAGAAAGAGAGGGAGAAAGGTACAGAGTGGTGGAGAGAGGGAGAGAGAGAGAGAATGGGAGAGAGAGAGAGAGAGGGAGAGAGGGAGGGAGGGAGGGAGAGAGAGAGAATGGGAGAGAGAGAGAGAGGGAGGGAGGGAGGGAGGGAGGGAGGGAGGGAGAGAATAGGTTTCCCGGGAGGCAGTCAGTGTGCTGGGGAGAGCGAGCAGAAGATCGCGGCTCGCGTTTTCCCATCTAGGTCACGGAGCGCTGGGAAGGCAGCCTGCCTCGCTCATTTGCAGTCTGAGTCACGGCGCTCGCCCGCGCTCGCGCGGAGTCCTCGGCATCCGGACGGATCTCCCGCTTTATCCTCGCGCCTGGATTACATCATCGAGCGCTGAGGGGGGGTCGGGATTTGGCAGTCCCCGCGGTAGAGATGCGTGTCATATTCTCAGAATATCGGAGGGCACTTCTAAACGACTGCCTCTCAACAACAATACGCGCCGCTTAATTTCCAAGTCATTTGCGGCGTGCGATTCATCTCTCAAACACGCAAATTTAATGCTGATAGTACGTGGGCTTCCAGTGTAATGGCATGAACGATCTCTGGGAGACCTGCTAGGCTAGTGTTTCTGGAATAGCAACTCAGTGTCTGGAAACCAGTACCAGCTTTGGTACCTCAATATTGATATCAAACCGATACTGCAGCGAATCGCTGATAACCAAACATTTCCCGTTAAATGAAATGTGACCTCAACACATCTTTTCATAAATATTTATGAATACAGTATCTGATGCAGAATATCCTAAAAAAAAAGTCACTCAAGATGTGAGCTCTTTGTTGACAGTGGCCCTGTTAAACCACCGAAATACCTTCATCTACACTTGTCGTGCACAGTGCGGTGAAGAAGTATTTGCCCCCTTCCTGATTTCCTCTAGTATTGCGTACTTGTCGCACTGAATGGTTTCAAATATTCAGGTAAAATGTAATATTAGACAAAGGGAAACTTGAGTAAACACAGAACACATTTTTAAGTTATTTCATTTAATTAATAGTTAATAGAGACTTTGGTGGTGTCACAACTTCCGTTTATTAGCTAAAAAACACAATGTTTATGTGAATCTTCTCTGTCGCATTGTGCCAGGTGTCTGGCTGTCCCTCTGTTTTGCTTGTCAGATGAGGAGCTGACACCTGTGCCAGGTGAACTGCAGGTGTAGCTGGGGCCTGCAGGAGAGAATGGGGCTTAGCGTGCGCTCCTGGCCCGCACGCGAAAAACGCCTTTTTCCTTTTTCCCTCTCAGCTTTACTACTTATCATTTTAATTTTGTTAGTATCTTCACGGCCAAATCAACAAAATAACAAATGCCGAATGAACTTAGTTGAGAATTGAAATTTACCTTGGTTCTTTCTTTGGGGGGGGGGGGATTGGAAAAAACAAGTGTGCTTATTTGTTTTTCAGTAGTAATCCGATTAGTGAAGTAAAACCTTCGGCTTAAAAGTTTGAATACTGTTACCCCACTACAACAAATATGATAATACCCACCAGCACAGTGTGTTTCTGGCGCAGTGTATCTGCTGTGTCCTTCAGTGTGTTTCTGGCGCAGTGTATCTGCTGTGTCCTTCAGCGTGTTTCTGGCGCAGTGTATCTGCTGTGTCCTTCAGTGTGTTTCTGGCGCAGTGTATCTGCTGTGTCCTTCAGCGTGTTTCTGGCGCAGTGTATCTGCTGTGTCCTTCAGTGTGTTTCTGGCGCAGTGTATCTGCTGTGTCCTTCAGTGTGTTTCTGGCGCAGTGTATCTGCTGTGTCCTTCAGCATGTTTCTGGCACAGTGTATCTGCTGTGTCCTTCAGCGTGTTTATGGCACAGTGTATCTGCTGTGTCCTTCAGTGTGTTTCTGGTACAGTGTATCTGCTGTGTCCTTCAGTGTGTTTCTGGCGCAGTGTATCTGCTGTGTCCTTCAGTGTGTTTCTGGCGCAGTGTATCTGCTGTGTCCTTCAGTGTGTTTCTGGCGCAGTGTATCTGCTGTGTCAGCGCACCTTCAGTGTGTTTCTGGCGCAGTGTATCTGCTGTGCCCTTCAGTGTGTTTCTGGCGCAGTGTATCTGCTGTGTCAGCGCACCTTCAGCGTGTTTCTGGCGCAGTGTATCTGCTGTGTCAGCGAGCCTTCAGCGTGTTTCTGGCTCAGTGTATCTGCTGTGTCCTTCAGTGTGTTTCTGGCGCAGTGTATCTGCTGTGTCCTTCAGTGTGTTTCTGGCGCAGTGTATCTGCTGTGTCCTTCAGTGTGTTTCTGGCGCAGTGTATCTGCTGTGTCCTTCAGTGTGTTTCTGGCGCAGTGTATCTGCTGTGTCAGTGCTCCCGCGTCGTTTAGCGAACGCGCTAGGCGCAGCGAGCTGGCGGTCTGTTTACCGCGCGGCCGCGCTGGGACTCGGACACGCGACCAGCCGGTTACTCAACACCGGGGATCGGGCTCTCCTCAATTCTTAATGAACGCTCCCATCTGTAGGGTACCGGGCCATCGCTGTGCATTTCAGAAAGACCCTGAATTATTAACGCGTCGCTTTTTTAAAAAACCCGGCTGCATCGGGCTCACGTGCGAAGCCTTTCGCCTGTACGGTCACGCGGTCCCGTTCACGGAGACCGGAGGAGCGTCTCGGAGACGGACGTGGAGAGACGGTCACACGCGGTCCTGTCTCCCCCCCCCCCCATTGCCTGAGCGCGATGTGACCCCACCGGCCCAGCTCCGGGAGGCGGTCCGACCGATTATCGGGATTCTAATCCCCGAGTCTGTTCCTATTCGTTCGCCCACCCCACTGGGACTCGATTGGGTGAGAGACAGGTTAGACCAGAACTGTCTGTGTCTGACAGCCATCTGCTCAGGCAAGCCGATAACTCAGAGATCTGCTGCTTCCTGCTTCAGGCAGACTGTCACAATTAGGGAGAAAAATACTCCCCGACGCACAAGGGCTTACAGACTTTCTTATCCCCTGACACGCTTAATCAGTGAACGCAGAATCGTTCTCCGCACCTCTGCGTGTGTTATGCCGTTATTATAACAGATTAACATGTCTTAAAAATATGCGCTTAAAATATGTTCCTGTCAAAACAACTTGAGGGAAAGCACTTTGTGTCCAGTGAAATGTGAATGACGGTAGCATTAAACAATGAGGATAATTTTTCAGAAAAAAATATGTTTCACGATCTTGCCTCAGACTCTGTCACGTTCATCAAGTGGGGCTTTAACCCTCTGTTTGGAACCAGGGCCCTGAAGTCTTGTGCAATGCTTAATTTTGCAGTGTGTTTACTTAGAAAGAAAAAAGGTATGTTGTGGTGGAATTCAGGGGGTTGAGGGGTGGCATACCTCTAGAAAGTCAAATCTAGAAGTCTTGGAATGTCCCATCATTGCAGAAAGTGACAGAGAAAGTGTACAAGCGTCTGTGAAGTTACTTTTATACTTTCCTTTTCTCTTGACCAGGGATGGGAAACTCTGATGATAGAAATGGTCATTAAATTTTGGTCCCCGCTACCACGGGGCCTGATTGCAAATCCACACGCTCACCACCATTACTCAGTTAGCCGTTCGTGTTCGTGATTATTATACTGATGCTTTCGTTGTTTCAGATGCTTTATGGTGTTCAGTTATAAAGAACAATACTGCTGCTGAACAGAAACAAGAGGTCCATGTTTTCTCAGTTCCGCACATTAATATTAGTGCAGACAGACAGGATTATCTCAAACTCATCATTCTTTGAGATTTGAATTAAAGGCTGCTATGCATGGTACAAAATTAAAGTAAACCCGAATACTGAGTGCAATTAGCATCTTTCATACTGCAATTCCACTATACCCTCCCACTGCCTGACGTTCTTAATGCATCAACTCAAAGATCGTTCAGCGTCACCGAAAGACAACTCTGTAGGAAGTTCTGTCTTAATTAGGTCTGTCTTAATAGGCACACAATAGACTTGATATCAAATTCAGCTTCAAATTAACATCTCTCACCTGCTACGGGACTACAGGTGAAAATTAGCTCTTGAGCTAACTCTGGCACTGTACCATTTGACGCAACTGCGGAAATGTTGATTACTGTGTGTTGTCCCTTTTAAAATAAATAAATAAATAAATAAATAAAAAGCTACATTAGCCAGCCTGTTTCTTTCTTCGGGTTTGACGTGCTTCGCGGTTGTGAAGTTGCTCTTGCGGACGTGAGTACTTTCCGAACACGTTGTCCGCTGACGGCGCGAAACCCAGGAGGAGTGGGAAACATTACATTACAGGCATTTAGCAGACGCTCTTATCCAGAGCGACTTACACTGTATCCCATTTATACAGCTGGATATACATGCAGGTAAAGTACCTTGCTCAAGGGTACAACGGCAGTGTCCTACCCAGGAATCGAACCTGCGACCTTTTGGTTACAAGCCCAGTTCCTTACCCACTGTGCCGCACTGCCGCCTCCTGTCGAAACGGGACTCCTTGCAGGTGGGCAGACGTGTCGGATCCGGGCGGTCGGATGAAAGGCCGTCTGTAAAAAGGTCTGGCTCATTGTCGGAATGCGCTTGTGTGTGCGTTGAGATCAAACGCTTTGGTCTTGTCCTTGCGAGCTGCACATTCAGGCGATTCAGGCTGTATGGTGATATCTGCCAGGAAGGCCACGTCACAGAGAGTGTATCCCTGCATTCACTGCAGCCAGCGCCTTCTGATGCAGGACTTCAGGGCCTAAAGAACTTCTCCGAGCACTTAGCCTGGCTCTTCCATCTTATCCCTGTGTGCATCAGTAAATCTCAATAAGGAGAATGCTCCTCTCGCAAAAAAGTCTGTAAGCTTCCTGTGACTGAGAGACCTGTTCCCCCTCTTAGATTTGATTGGCTCAGAATAGGGCTTAGGTGCTGACTTTGCACAACAGCGACTGCGGTTGGGTCCGGCTTTACTGCCTGCATCAACTCAACGTGTCATCGCCCTATATTTAGCTGCGTTTACAATGTACTGTTCTGGTTTTCATACAATAAAATAATATTCCACTATCCGGAAAATGTTGCCAATTTTCGAGCTTCTCATAAACTGGTGCATCAAACTCAGCACATGACTGAGCCACCAGTGAATGCTTACACTACAGTATGTGAAATGCCTGCATTAGAGAATGGTGCAAACCTCTTGAAAGACTCGGTTTCATTGCGGTATGGATTCTAACAAAGCAAATCACGACAAGCCACTGTGCTAACACTGACCAGGGTATGCTAACAATTCCCCAGCTATTAGTTAGTCCCCAATACAAATAGGCTATGTAGATTATTAGTAGCCGAAGCTTGCCTCTTTGGACCATTGTGAATATAGGCTAACAATATCAAAAATATGCTGCAACATAAACTATTTAAATGTTACAAGCGGTAATATAATACATACATCTTCGCCATGTTTGTGTATATCCTCGCTAGACTTCATGCTTCCTCCTCCACATCTGGCCACTGTCAACATGGCAAGAGTTGGCTTTAGCCATGATGATGAGTTTGCAAAATTAGTAAAATATTCCGGAAAGGAAGTGCTGTAATTTCTGCATGGTGAAACCAAAATGTGTAAAAAATACCCTTTAAGTAAAGCTGAAAATGTGCACTTTGACCGCATGTGAATTGTTTGATTGTCTGACATGTCTAAAATTGTGGAGTACAGAGCCAAATCAAGAAGTAATATGTCTTTGTCCAAAACAGTAAGGAGTTCACTATATGTTTTAGGCAGTGTGTAAATATTTGAAATGCCTCTCATGCTTTGTGTCATTGTAACTCATACCTTTTGTTCACGGTGAAGGTTTGATTAACTTTGGTGTCTAGAATTCCCTTTTCATTTCTTTTACTGGCCCCCAATTTTGGCTTATCTGGTTATAACACCAGTGCACAATTCCCTGATCTAACACCTTTTAAAGGATGGGAGATTTAAGACTGGGCACATTGGAGACTGAGGCATTTCTCAACCCTGGCCCTGGACCCACGTAACCAGCAAATTCCTGTAATTGTAGTTTTTTTTGCGAAAATTTAGGATTTAAATATTTAACACGTGGAAAAGGCTGCGTACAGCTCATGTAGCTAATCCAGCGCACGTAACGGATGACCTGGGTAAATGTTATTATATGCGGAATTTATGGCATGCGCCCGTTGTTTGTTTTGTTTGCGTCGTGCTCTGATTGCCTCACGTTTTTGGCACCGCTGTTATAAGGATTTATGGAGGGTATGCATGCCTAAAATTCCAGTAAATTTGAAAGACTGATTTGGGAACTCAGTAGAGATTTATTGTCTGGGTAAGCAGTAAGAGTGATTATATAACAAGCGTTATAGAAAGGTGTTAAATGGAAGATTTAATGAATAAATACAAATAAATTTGATGAATGGGACTGTGCTTGGTTGTTTTCTTTCTACCACGTAGAGACACAGAAAAAAAAAATTTTCCGGCTATAAATGGCCCTTTTTTAGCTGCGACCGCAGCTCTATAGCTCTGTCTGTTGGTCGGTTGGTTGGTTGGTCGGTTGGTCAGTTGGTCCACAAAAAGTGTCCCACCCCGTAGCGGCCACAGTTTTCGCCCCAGGAGGCTGAAATTTGGCATGGACGTTGGTCATGACCGAAGGTAGAGCTGAGTAACTTTCAAGGCCGATTGACCAAGAGGGGGCGTGGCGATGGGTGTGGCCTATCACAAAAAGGTGCATAACTCCCAAATGGAGTCACATGTTTGCACAAGATTTTGTGGAAAGGTTGGTCATGAGCCAAAGAAGAGGTCACGTGTTTGCGTGAGGGTGTGTGCGTGGATGCGTGCACACATGGATGCATGCGCGTGTACGGTCGCAGCTATTGCGGATTCGCGCTAGTTCACAGAAAAGCCCATAGCCCATAGTCAGACATGGCAGCCTCCATGAATTGGCTTCCTGCACCATCGAGCAGCTTCCATAGGAATCTATGGAACTGGTAAATGGAAGCTGTCTCCAGTTCTTGTATATCTCGATGGTACATACGGACTCTAACATGTTTCATGTTTCGAATCATTGAAACTTATGTATTTTTTATTATACTGCCAAATTTGTTTGCCAGTAAGACTACACATGCAAAAAAAAGTAAACTTCTCAATACCTTTTAAAAAGTTGTGCAAAATTTTATTTTAAAAACCTGTAAGTAAGAAAGACCTCATTCTGGTGTAGAGGTCTTTCTTTATGAACATATGGAATCAGTCGGAATTGTGCATCAATGAGGGCATTTGGGTCAGTCTTCCTTCATAGACTAGACCTCATTCTCATTCACACATTTTGATCACACATTAATGTAAGTGTGAGATTTTAACGTCGTATTAGCCGTAGCTGTATCGGTGTACTGATAACACCATGTCTGTTCAAGTAGGAACAAGATGTGGTGACTAATGGGATTCATCACCCCGTCTTGTTCAGGGAACACAAATAACCATTCCTTCACAGGAGAGTTGATATGGATATTCTCCACTTACATATACATGAATATACTTCAGTAAAATGTCTGGCACAAATAATCATGTCTGTCTCTGATTCATTCATTTCTGTTTTTTTGTTGTGTTTTCTGAGGCCACATCTGTCTGTTCTCTTCTGCAGTAGGCTATCATGTAAGGGCACCATAATGTTTGGGACATATTGACCCCAAATCTGACCAATCCTTGTCCATTTAAGGGGTGTTCTGTTTAAGGCTTTATAATTCTAGGTGTGAGCATCACAGAGACTTGAAAAGTGGCTTAAATAAAGCAACATACTTTATTTACAGGACTGCTGGTATTCAGATTTGTTTATATTCATAATTTAGGTAAAAATAAAGTGGCACAAATGCTATTTTCTTGGCGAGAATGAAATAAATTAAGTTGTTCCCTCAATTTGAAATTTAATACTGAAAGATTGCATATATAATGAAGGTAAAACTATGCATGTCCTGGATCATAAACTCCTTGATCACAAGTGTCCAAAGTCTGAGGGTGATATGCAGAACTACTAAAGATCTATGAAGCCAACTTTCAAATAACATTCAAGGTGTATGTTTGGCAGCCAAAGGCTGGAACTGGACTCAACCTTCCAACACTGATAAAAATGGGACAGATAAGCTTTGATGGAGGAAGCACAGTTAACCAGCACACTCCGTAGTATTTCTTATGGTAAATGGTAAATGGACTGCATTCATATAGCGCTTTTATCCAAAGCGCTTTACAATTGATGCCTCTCGTTCGCCAGAGCAGTTAGGGGTTAGGTGTCTTGCTCAAGGACACTTCGACACTTATTAGCCGCAGAGGCTACAACAGCTAGCTAAGAGGATGGTTACAGTTGATACACCCGTTGAGGAAGATAGGAAAGCATACTACTAAGTGTGCTTTTTCCACTGCGTCCTCATTCCTGGCTGATGTGTCCCATTTCCATGAGTGTCGGAAGGTTAGGCTCCAGTTCCTGCCTTTGAGGCTGGTTATAAAACAGACACCTTTAATGTTGCTTGTTATTAAGTTCAGTGCAGCCTCTCCGGCAGGTAATTAGTCAAATAATGCCTTGCGTGCCGACGCCTGTTTTTCATAGTATGGTTGCTGGACTCGGTTGCCAAATTTGTGGAGGAGGGTGGTGACGCGCGATTGGCTGAAGCTCTGGGGGGTGGGGGTGGTGGGGGGGGGGTGGGTTGGGGGGGAGCCTTCAAGGCTACAGCCTCAGAGTCGCGTCAGGGCAAACAAGGCATGCTGGTTACTGGGAAACAGGATGCAGTTCCCACGACTCAAAAACCTGTTGTCGACCTGCTCCCTTCTCACACACACACACACACACACACACACAAGCCTCATTGTGTCTTTATGTACAGTACTTCTTTGAGACTAGCCCAGATTTGTATCTTTGTGAAATCTTGAGTGATAATACAAGTCCGTGTACAGAACCTGCCGAGCGTACGTTACAAAGCGTGCGAGTTTTCCCGCTATAGCGTTTGAATGACAGTTTAACTGTCATCCCAACCTTTATCGCTACCTTTCGGCTAACCGGGGAGCGTGAGTCACCATTGTAGCACCACTCCCTCCACCCCACCCAGCCCGACACGCTAAGGATCTTGTTTCAGTTTATAAGCCGTATATGCTGAGGAACCCATATCAGTGTATAAGCCATCTATGATGAGGAACCTGTTTCAGTGTATAAACCATATCCTAAGGAACCCTTTTTAGCGTGTATGCCATATTTGATTACAAACCTGTTTCATTGTATATATGTTACCTGTTTCATTGTATATTAGTTAGGCTATATATGATTTGGAACCTGTTTCAGTATGGAAGGCATCTGCTAGCAGGGTTTTTCCTGGCTGAAATAGAGCTTAGGTGGGGACTTGGTGTGACAGCGACTGCAGTCGAGCCAGCTTTACTGCCTCCGTCAACGCCACGTGTCGTCTCCCGATATTTACAATGTACAGTCTGGCCTTCCAGAAACTTCCACAATGCATTGAGATGGTGGCTATAAAAAATAAAACGCGTGACAAAAAATGGGAACAATTTAAATATTTATTGAAGGGTTAGCCTGCATATTGTAGGTGACAGAACTGGGGGGAAAATAATATATAATATAATTAATATAATATGTATAATTATTTTTTGTCCCTCACACTTATAATATTTAATTAACCCTTTAACTGAATTAATCTGCACAAATGCCACCTTAATCTATTCAGAATGTTTTTATGCATTCACAGAACCATTCTTTTTGTCTCTGGTATCTGCACAGATAGGCAGAAAACGGTATAGGTTAATACAGTAGAATCCACTTAATTGCATTACATATTATCACATAATTGGAGAATTTGCATAGAATTGCCAAATCTCTAACCATTTCTCATTAATTTCGTAGTAAAGAGATTGCATATTTGCATGAACAGTTAATTTGGAATCATGTCCTATTACATTGGATAATCTATAAATATATATTTAATGTCGGCAGGCTGATGTAGCATAAATAAATCAAATTGCCTTACAAAGACACAAAACTAAAATATCTAAAATATATTTATTAATGGTAGATGGACTGCATGTACATAGCACTTTTTTCAGCAAGCACAGCTACGCAAAGTGCTGTACAATTAATGTCTCTCGCTCACCCATTCACGCACACCAACGGAGAAAGGCAGCCATGCAAGGCGCCAACCAGCTCGTTAGGGGTTTGTTGTCTTGCTCAAGGACACTCCCCCCCCCCCCCCCCCTCCCGCCCCCCCCCCCCCCCCCCCCACCCTGAGCTAATGTCGCCGTACCAGTTTCAGTGTGTAAGCTTTAATAAGGAAACCTGTGGCATCATTGATAAAATAATCTTGGAATTCATAATGAAATGTGAGCGTACGGTCGTCTCTGAACATGTTCCTGTGAACGGTTTGTAAAATATCCACAATACACACAAATAAATGTCAAAATCCTTCCTACGCATGGTCTGTTTAGAAATAAAAAATCCATCCTAAAATTATGCGCGCATGAATGGGCTAATCAAATCCTCCATCTGAACACCCCCAAATATACGTATATGGACTGCGATATATACTCCCTGCACCATTACATTTATATGTGCCCATTTTATATTTTATTATGCCTCCACGACGGCACAGCCGTGGCCGGAGGCATTGTGTTTTCGGGTTGTCCGTCTTTCCGTCCGTCCGTCCCATTTTCATGAACGCGATATCTCAGGAACGCCTTGAGGGACTTTCTTCAAATTTGGCACAAACGTCCACTTGGACTCAAGGATGAACTGATTAGATTTTGGTGGTCAAAGGTCAAAGGTCCTAGCTGGCCTTCCTTATCAGCTTGTTGAGACTGCTGACCTCCAAGCCTTGATACCACTACCCCAGCACTACACCGCGAAAAACAGAGCACTGGCTACTGGTTGGCGGAGGCATACAACCGCAAGGCAGTATTTCTAGTTTTATATTTTTTATGGATATGTTTTGTATTTGTATCTTCTTTCCCCCCTTTTTTCACTGCACTGCAACTGGCCCTTTAAAAACAATTCAATCAAGACCCTTAACTGCCTTCACTGTAACACAGGTGATCTGTATATAGAGGCCTCCTTGTGTCCTTTGTGATTTACACTGAAGAATGCCAACACTGGAAAGTTTGTCTTCGTCTTCTATTAAAACTTAGCCTAACGCCTTTTTCTTTGTTTCATTACTTTTTGCATTTTTAAATATATTTTGTAGGACCATTTTTCTTTATTTTCCTTATTTTTTTATTTTTCTACAGTTACATTAATGGACAAGTTGGCAACCACTAGGAATAGTTTGTGCACATACTCTAGAGTTTGCATATGCCCAAGAATGTTTTCATGTCAGTTTGTAGTTGTGTAAATCTCAGTCTTCAAGCAAGATCAGAGCTGTTGAACTCCAGATCAAATCCATGAATAGAAACATTTTATAAACGAGGCCCCTGTTTTAGTGCATATGCCTCATATACTAAGAAACCTGTGCCTTTTGGTGTATGATTTTATGGGCCGTGGCTTGTGGGAGATGTGAATCTGGTAACATTTGGGCGGAGGTGGGAGGAAATGAAGGTAGATTGAACGGAAGGTGCTGGAAGTAAACAGTTTGAGGAATGTTAGTGTGGGGGAGGCAAGGGGAGCGAATGTGTGTGGGGATAAACTCACAGTCCTCACTGTTTGACTCACAGTGTGTGGGGATAAACTCACAGACCTCACTGTTTGACTCACAGTCCTCACTGTTTGACTCACACTCACAGTGTGTGTGAATAAACTCTCAGTCCTCACTGTCTGACTGAGACTCAGAGTGTGTGGGAATAAACTCACAGTCCTCACTGTTTGACTCACAGTCCTCACTGTTTGACTCAGACTCAGAGTGTGTGTGAATAAACTCACAGTCCTCACTGTCTGACTGAGACTCAGAGTGTGTGGGGGTAAACTCACAGTCCTCACTGTTTGACTCAGACTCAGAGTGTGTGGGAACAAACTCACAGTCCTCACTGTTTGACTCAGACTCAGAGTGTGTGTGGGGTAAACTCACAGTCCTCACTGTTTGACTCAGACTCAGAGTGTGTGGGACTAAGCTCACAGTCCTCACTGTTTGACTCAGACTCAGAGTGTGGGGATAAACTCACAGTCCTCACTGTTTGACTCAGACTCAGAGTGTGTGGGGATAAACTCACAGTCGTCACTGTTTGACTCAGACTCAGAGTGTGTGGGGATAAACTCACAGTCCTCACTGTTTGACTCCGACTCAGAGTGTGTGGGAACAAACTGTCGTCACTGTTTGACAGAGACGCAGAGTGTATTGCCTCTGGGCCTGATCAGTCACATGACTACGCACCGAATGCGTCTTGATTTTTCACGACTGGTTCTTAAATTTGTCAGAGTAATTGCTCGAAGGTAAATTGCCCCATCATGCTCAGACAGGTTACACCATACTTCTGTCAAGAATGAAATATCTCATTTGTGTACTGAGAGCTGTACTCTGTGTTAGTATCTACTCGAATATCAGGTCTTCACATGATTGTGAGTTTTGCACTGCTGCGTTATTTTGCATTTCTGAATTATCTTATGCTGTACCTGTGTGTGCTCTGTGCTGTACCTGTGTGAGCTCTGTACTGTATCTGTGTGTGAGCTCTGTGCTGTACCTGGGTGTGCGGGGGCGACAGCTCAGGAGGTAAGAGCGGTTGTCTGGCAGTCGGAGGGTTGCCGGTTTGATCCCCCACCCTGGGCGTGTCGAAATGTCCCCGAGCAAGACACCTAACCCCCAATTGCTCCCAACGAGCTGATGGGTACCTTGCATGGCAGCCTTTCACCGTTGGTGTGTGTGTGTGTGTGTGTGTGTGTGTGTGTGTGAATGGGTGAATGAGAGGCATCAATTGTAAAGCGCTTTGGATAGAAGCGCTATATAAAATGCAGTCTATTTGCTCTGTGCGGTACCTGTGTGTGCTCTGTGCTGTACCTGTGTGTGTTCTGTGCTGTACCTGTGAGTGCTCTGTGCTGTACCTGTGTGTGTGCGCTCTGTGCTGTACCTGTGTGTGTGCTCTGTGCTGTACCTGTGTGTGTGCTCTGTGCTGTACCTGTGTGTGCTCTGTGCTGTACCTGTGTGTGTGCTCTGTGCTGTACCTGTGTGTGCTCTGTGCTGTACCTGTGTGTGTGCTCTGTGCTGTACTATGCCTCTCTTCAGTACTGCTCCATCTGTAGATGGCGGCAGCTTGTCGTGCTAGGGAGTGGTGCTTGTCTGCCCCGTGGGTGTTTTTTTTGTTTTTGGACATAGTTTCCTGCCCCACTTCCACAGTGGAGCCTTATGGGTAACGGCTACGGTGAGTCAGAGTGACGTGGCTTTGATTGGCAGCCCTGTCGGCGGGGGCAGAGGCCTCGTTGGCGACAGGTCATGTGACATCCGGGGAGCGGGGAGCCGGATCACGTGACGGGAACGAGGAATTGACCCAATTCGGGAATTTTGAGCTTTCCCCTAATAAGCTTTGTGTGCAGTCGGCTAAGTGCCTTTGGGTTTTTGCCAATTTAAAGAAGTAAACGTTCAAAGCTGCAGTCATTAAACTGACTTTAAAGACAATGTGAACCCTAGTGATTGTACTGTCAGTGAGTACAGTCTAAGGGAACATTAGGGCATTCATTTGATTTGTACGAGCAATTGTGCCCTCCCTGACTAAAAACATTTCGAGACCAACGGTTATATATGTAACATTAGCAGAACATGAATGCAAATTGACTGTACTAACCTGGGTACATCTTGAGCATGTGCTACGGCTATTAAATTTAGATTTGATAGTTAAATATATTTTGCACAGGAAAAAAATAATACACTTGAATTGTTAAAATTAATGTTTGAATATATAACCACGTGTGCAAACCGGAAATGTATCTTGTTCCTTGTTTCAGAATATTAGCTCTTGCTTCTGAATGACCCAGTTTTCACTTGCGCGTGGTCGGTTAAACTAGCCTATCACGGAAGAGCTTGTTCACGCTCACATACTGGGCATAAACATGGCTGAAGTCATTCTGGATAAATGAGCTAAGCCTGCTTTGTTCTGAAAGCCAACGTAACAATGAGCTGAGAAGCCGAATGTAAGCTAACCGCTTGATAACTAAAGTAGTTTTCTGAATAGCTGATAACCATTTCTAGGTCAATCCTGAGTTAACTGACCACAAAATGACTTTTGTGATGTCCATCTCAGTCACCAGACTTGAATCCAATTTAAATTTGTGGTTTGATTTAAAGAATGGTGGTCCATTATCAGATGTGTACGATCTTGAGGAAGTCTCTGTGGGCAGTGGTCAGAGATTACATTACAGGCATTTAGCAAATGCTCTTATCCAGAGCAACTTACACAGCTTTTATTACGTAGCCTTTACATTGCATCCATTTGTACAGCTGGATATATTCTGGGGCAATGCAGGTTGGGTGTCTTGCTCAGGGTTATGGTGGCAGTGTTTGACCTGGGAATTGGACCTGTGAGTCGGTTACACCAGCCCCTTACCCATTATACTACACTGCAACCCCCTGCCAATGTTCTCCTGTCTCAGTAGAAGATCACCCGTTAGTGTTGTGTTTGCAAATGGAAGGTGCACAAAAGTCCTGAAAACAGGGGTGTGAATATTTTTAACCCTTTTTTGATTTTTGGATTATAGCCTAATTTTTGCAAACTGTTGTTTTGGTACATTCTGTTGAATATATTATATAGCCTATAGAAAGAGAATATTTTCCATGTTTGAACATGACAATAATGCCCAGTTCTCGTATTACTTGTTTTCCCTTTTATGTGTGTCTGTATGCACACGTATATTTATTAAGGGTGACAGTGAGAACCTTTGGAGGGCACTGTGTGCAGTGTCAGTTCTTATACAAGAGTATATTGTGTTAAAAAGTGGAACTGTGCACGTTTTCCTACATTTAATTTTTTGTGTAAACGTACTTCCAGGCTACAGGCATTTGTGGAGGTTTCTGCCCTGGAGCGTTTTGAATGGAAGTAGGCCTAGTTGATGTTTCCCTGTGTTTTTTGGCAGCTTTGCACAGAAGGTATTTGCACGGTGGCTTTGCAGTAGTGCCATGCTTCATCACTCTGTCCCGTAGAGAAGTGGCATGTTCCACCTGCCACCTGGAGGCTTGACATTCCTTTGTAAAAAAAATCCCTTTCATAAGCCCTTTCAAAAACACTGTCTGGATGTGATTTTCTCAAGAAAAGAAAGAAAACTTTTTCATCCGGAAGTCACAGTTGCCTCCCTTGCTTTTAGGGAAGAGCTGAGCCTGTACTTGGTAGTAATAAGCATGACTTTTTGTTGTTTGTGTGACACCCTTTTTAAAAATTTTTAAAAAAAAAGACACTGTCAGTAGGTCTCCCTCTTTGACATTACAGTCCCACCTTATTTCCCATGGTTTTTGAAGTTTTTGGTGGTAAGTTGTGAATATGTTGTTCTTGTGATTTTTTTTACCTGGTTGCAAACGCATGCATGCTTATCTTCTGTGTGCTGATCGTTCAGTTCCATCCGTCAACGCTGCATTTCCGGGTTGCCAAATATGTGCCTGTCGTTTTAAGGAAAAACAAAAATTCCAGCAGCATCCAAAATAAAAAATCAGCTCCTCCTAGCCTGTAATGTTTGAATCAAAACTGCATGGCAACGACATGGCTGCATTTTAGTATAACCCGGTTTTCTGGGTGCCACCAGAGTCGGCTATGATAGCAATTTGAGATGTGCCGAAAAACCTGGATCTCGGAGTAATACCGCTCGTCTTGAGCGGCCAGCGCAGAAGGGATACGAGTTGCCGTGGGCTCAGGCAACACATATTTGCATGATTAGAGAGATAATGTGGAATGTGCTGTGTAGCTACCGATGGGAAAATCACATGCCTTAAGCTGAAACATCTGTTAGATGAGAGCCTTTGAAAGATGTTACAGGATCTCTTGTTGTGGCTCCCTTGAAGCGTGAAGCCATGATACCGTTTGCTCAAGCTAACATAGCGTGGCATTTTGCCCCTCAACAGTTGGACAACCGTTGAAATGCGCGCTACACGCTGTGTATTAAGAATATTATGCGTATTCCTGATATGGTCCAGTGATGTAGGCAGCGATGTCCAGTTCCACTAACCCAGGGTGTCTCCGTGTTAGTTTTGACCCAGGGTCAGAAATGCAGGAATTTGCATGCGGCTTGTTACCTTGGTGAACTCTGGAAGCGCAGGTAGTGATGTGCATCTTCTTCAGTTTCCTCGGCTGCTGTCTTGTGTCTTTATTTTCTCTTCTGTAAACGAGCTGGATTGCCTATGTGCATCACCGGCTTTGGCCTGGCTCTTAAACATGTGAGTGGGACATTCTCTGTGAATTTGGACCAAAAAAATTCACTTGTCAGATTTTCCTGCAGTTTTCTCGAGAAAGGATGTTTGGAAGCATATTTGATACGATCACGTTAGTTTTTATTTGGCAGGATTGTTTTTGTCTGATTCTGATTAGGCAAATGTGATTTCAGTGCTAGTTTGTACTTGGCAGGATTGTTTGTTTGTTTGCTTAACAGGTTACCCTACAGGGTTGGAGTCCTGATCTAGGCTATGTTGTCACTTCTGGCACTACGATCTTTACTTCACTCTAGTGTGTTTCTTTTGCACCTCTGCACCTTGAACTAATGCACTTGTTGTACGTCGCTCTGGATAAGAGCATCTGCTAAATGCCTGTAATGTAATGTAATTTACATCACAGATATGTTTTTTGAGAGAAATATAATTTTAGTACCCATTTTGGAGAATTTCTTACCCTGTAAGTGCCTGCATTGAGACAGTGCCATTTTTTGACCGTACATGGTGTAAACATACTAGTATTGTATGTATCCTTATAGGGGGCATTCACAGTTCCCCAAGATATTTTTGTACAGTTATTAATTTTGAAAATTATAAATATTAATTTTTCCAAAGTACCATTTTTGATTTTGTTTTTGATATGTTGTGTAAAGTTTTTATTGTATATGCAGTGTGGGATTTCTGGTACTTCTTGATCAACAGCACAGTGGGCACTTTAATAGTATTTTCTCGAAACGTATTTGTGACACAAACCTCATATATGCATCAAACATCCTTCCTCGTTTTTGTGTGGAAAATCTCTGGAAAATCTGAGACGTCAAGGGAATTATTTGTCCAAAATCACACGGGGGTGTCCCTCCCAGTCTCTCTGAGCTCTTATGAGCCATGACTCCAGAGATAAAAGCACCGTGGTGATTTGGTAATGTGGTGATTTGGTGAAGGAAAAATCCCCTCATAACGCCCCGCCTTTCAGGTACAACGGACACGAATATCAGCGCCATCTGTTGACCACAGCCTGGGGCCGTTCTGTCCACACGACAGGGCATGCCAGCCACGAACCTGAACGACGCACGTTATTCAGAAATACATTTGGAACAAAGTGGTGGCAGGCATTCGCTAAGTGTCACGCGTTTCACGTAAACTCTTTTAAACATTTAACAGGCTAACGACTAATCTCATCCACATCTACACTGGCAATATTGACTTAAGACGCGTTGGCTTTTAGCATACGTAAAATGTGCAGTTATCATTGTGGTATATCGGCCCTCCCTAGATCACAGTACAGGAATGGAGACTTGAACTCTAGGCCTCGTGAGTGAGATTTGTACATGGGTTGACGGTCTCACAGAAAAACACTGCAGTGGGGAGGCTGTGGTGCACATTAGCCCTGTTGCGTTTGATAAACTCCACGGTACTCTTGTGAATTAGAAAAAAAAAAGAAAGAGCTGTTTTCCAGCTCCCCAGCGCTGGATATTCTGTGCACCAGGTGTTCTCCCCACGGCTGAAGTTTAACGTGTTCCTTGACAGAGAGTGGAGGTTCACTCGTAGGACACTGGCTCTTAAGGGACCGCCAGGCTTTGTGCCTTTTACGAATTTGATGGAACCCTATGTGTGTCATGGGGATACAACTGACAGCTTGTGCAGTGTGGGTGGGGGAGGGGGTGGGGGGCGGGGGGGTCAGGGTGGGGCTCGTGTTTTATTCCAGAGCTTTTACCAGAACACTGAGAGCCTTTCTTTTCTCACAGAATGGCAGGAAGCTGTGTGAAAGGACAGAAGATTCCGTGCTGGAGAATATGACATCACCGGCAGAGAGGTGGCAAGAGAGGAAGTGCATTTCAGAGAGAGAGAGAGAGAGAGAGAGAGAGAGAGAGAGAGAGATAGAGGGAGAGAGAGACTGCAGGGAAAAGCACATTTTTGTTGCGAGAGAGAAGCATATTAAGGGGGAGGGGCATTTCTTTTTTTATTTTCTTGGGAAATTCTGACACTTTTAGGATTAGAATATAAAGCGCGCTGGCCCTTAGGGCTTGGGCCTGTCAAGCTAATTTGTCCCAAACATTATGGTGCCCTGAAATGGGGAGGGGGGGGAGGGGGCTATGTATAAAAAGTGCATTTTTACATGGTGAAACCAAAATGTATAAACCCTTTAATAGAAGTTGAGAATTTGCACTTTAACCACATGTGGATTGTTTGATTACAAATATAAAATTGTGGAGTACAGAGCCAAAAAAAAAAAGATTTGTTCTGGAGCTCGCTGCATGTGCAGGTGAGCTTTCATTGCACAAAAGGAAGATTGTTCCCCTCGGGTGGGGGGGGGGTCCCGTAAGACTGCTGACTGTTGTTTGGCGGAAGTGCACACATGCCAACCGATCCCCAGTTCCCCGCCCTGTCTCTTAACTGGCCCCCACTCGAAACTAAAGAGTAATATTCCCCCGTAGTCCAAGACGACCTTGAAGAATGGCCTGGTCTCATCTCGTATTTCAGCTAAAAATGCTTTCCAGCAGTAAACCGACTTGCCAAACAGCAAACCAGTTCAGCTTCTAAACAGACAAATGGACAGTGCACAATAACTCCGACAGCAGTACTCTGGACCTCCTCAAATATATACTCAAATTAAAAATGCTTTTCTGGCAGGGTGAAGTCTGAAATTTGAACATTAAAGTTAGACCCTGGGATATGACGTTGAAGCCAAATGAGCGGGGTTAATATGTTAAAAAGCTGCATTGTGTGCTCAGCAGGTTGTGTTTTGTTATTTGGGTCACCTGCAGCATTTTTCTTGTTTTCCGTTGTGCTTGTAGTGTGCAAATTCCCTGTGGGGCAATAATTATCATTTATTAGCCTAATTAATAAATTGAGTAAATAAAACTGTAGCTTGCTAGCTAGCTAGTTCAAAATAGAAATGTAAAAATTATGATGCTTATTATAGCTAGCTAGCTAGAAGATTATTTTTTATTATTATTTTTTGTTTGCTGAAACAGTAAAATTATGCTGAGAACCAGAAAAGAACATAGTTACCGCTTCTGTTGATGACATTGTGCTGAATAATGTCTTTATTACCTTGCGCAAGAAAATACAATATAACATAACCATGCTATATTTTATTTTGTGCATAAGTTTGCTTTCCCCTGCCTTTGGGCCTGGTCCGTTTGCTTCAGCTCACGCCGAGTGTCTCACTTTGCTCTGTGCGAGCAGTCGTAAGCTTTGAAGCTCGTTCAGAGTGGCACTGACAAGATCTTTGCTCTTTTCTCATCGCTAGCGCTTTAACCAGATATATCATGACTGAGCAACAGACTAGGAAGCTTTTCTTCTCTCTCTCTCTCTCTCTCTCTCTCTCTCTCTCTCTCGGTCTCCCTTGCCTTCTCTCTCTCTCTCTCTCTCTCTCTCTCTCTCGCTGTCACTTGCCTTCCCTTTCTCTCTCTCTGTCTCTCTCTCTCTGACTCATGGGTGCACCTCTTCCTGTTCTGTCGTTTTTCCCACAGAGTCTAGTTGAGTGTTTATTTGAGGTTGTACCGTGTCATTGTCATTAGTCACGGTGTTCAGACAGCGCTGCCACGCCCCTCACAGTAAAAATCCTCGATCTGGAGTTCTTCTGCCCTATTGAGGTATGACAAATGCCTCAACGTGCAGACCAAGTGATTACACTAAAATCCTGACTCCATTTTAGGGACACTCTACGGCTTTTTGCAATGCCTCTTTTTTTTATATCTTTATCTTTATAATATCTAGAATCCCTAAATAAGTACTGTAATTAGAACGGCCAACCGAGGGTATTATCCACCCCCCCTCCCCCTCGGGCTGTGTAGTGACGGTGGAATCTGTGAATAGGCCCGGTTTGTACACAGCGTTGCAACCGTCCCCTTCTATGCTTTATGTTGATTGTGTTTCATTGCGTAACGTGTCACATGACGGCCTGAAGCCTTTTGGGGGGGAATTAATGTAGCCCTCTGTATATGTGAGGCAGCAGCGATATAAATTCAGCGAGCTCCATAATGTTTGGAACAAAGCAATATTTTTTTTCTTGATTCGGCTCGAGTAAGCCACAATTTTAGATGTCTAATCAAACAAATCCACATGTGGTTAAAGTGCAGAATCTCAGCTTTTATTAAAGGGAATTTTTACCATGTGGAAATTACAGCACTTTTTATACACAGCCCCACCCCATCTCTAGACACCGTAATGTTTGGGATGTGTTAATGTTATGTAAATGAAAGTGAGTCATGTTAGCACTTTGTGGCACATCCTTTGCATGCAATGACTGCTTGACGTCTGTGAGCCATAGACATCACATGGTGCTGAGTATCTTCTCCTGTGACGCTCTGCCAGGCCTGTACTGCAGCCATCTTCAGCTCCTGCTTTTTTTCGGGGCTAAAAGCTAAAAGTACCACTGACCCCGTGTTGCTTGTGCAGTGATGTAACCTACCTTCCAGAATCATGTTCTGACCACGCTGGTGTGGTTTTGCGTAGCTGGTTTTTTTTGCATAGCACGCTGGTTTTTTGCATAGAGAAAATTAGTTTCGGAGAAAAGATTGTGTGTGTCCTTTTGCTGAGGTTCATCAGAGATCCCTACTTTCAAGCGGAAGTTTCAGTCACAGTGAAGTGCATTCGGAACAAATCAGCATCCAGGGATTAAATAATCCATTTTATGAAGTCAAGTAATAAAATAAAATGGCCGTAGTGCGATTGTGTTTTTTCTGTCCACAATACTCTTCTGTCCTCCTCATAATTAATTGGGTTTCCAAAACATCTCCACACATCAGACAAGTTGAGGGTTTTCTATTTCAATGGGCCTGTTAGCACTGGCCATGATTTCTGCTTGGAGTTGCAGTCTTGTTGAATGAGTGATGTTGCTGTCTTGTTGAATGAGTGATGTTGCTGTCTTGTTGAATGAATGAGTGACGTTGCAATCTTGTAGAATGAATGAGTGACATTGCTGTCTTGTTGAATGAATGAGTGATATTGCAGCTTTGTTGAATGAATGAGTGACGTTACTGTCTTGTTGAATGAATGAGTGATGTTGCTGTCTTGTTGAATAAATGAATGATGTTGCAGTCTTGTTGAATGAGTGATGTTGCTGTCTTGTTGAATGAATGAGTGATGTTGCAGTCTTGTTGAATGAATGAGTGATGTTGCAGTCTTGTTGAATGAGTGACATTGCTGTCTTGTTGAATGAATGAGTGAAGTGGCTGTCTTGTTGAATGAATGAGTGATGTTGCTGTCTTATTGAATAAATGAGTGATGTTGCAGTCTTGTTGAATGAGTGATGTTGCTGTCTTGTTGAATGAATGAGTGATGTTGCAGTCTTGTTGAATAAATGAGTTGTGACTGTTGCAGTCTTTGTGAATGAGTGATGTTGCAGTCTTGTTGAATGAATGAGTGATATTGCATCTTGTTGGATGAATGATTGACATTGCAGTGTTGAATGACTGTGTGATGTTGCATTCTTGTTGAATGAATGAGTGACGTTACAGTTTTTTTGAATGAATGATTGACATTGCAGTCTTTGTGAATGAGTGATGTTGAATGAATGAGTGATATTGCATCTTGTTGGATGAATGAGTGACATTGCAGTGTTGAATGACTGTGTGATGTTGCATTCTTGTTGAATGAATGAGTAACGTTACAGTTTTTTTGAATGAATGGATGATGTTGCAGTCTTGTAGAATGAATGAGTGCCTTTGCTGTCTTGTTGAATGAATGAGCAAACTCTCACGATTATTTTAGTCACATGGAACTTTAGTCCCATGGAACACATGGTTTTTCCTGTCGGTCTTTTTAATACTGGGAAATTCTGTCTTTTTTAACTGAATTAAATTAAAATGAAATAATACGCTAATATCTGAGCCACAATTTGCCTGTATGTGTGTGTGTATGCGTGTGCGCGGGTGTGTGCATGCGCATGTGTGCGTATGTGTGTGAGTGTGCACGCGTATGTGTGCTCTTTATAATACTAAAACATCCTGCTCATCGCTCTGGGGAAATAACTGGGATAGAGCAGTAGCGTGGCTGCTGCAGATAAGTGTGTTCCTGAACATTATGGTCTGTTTGGATGTTTCGGGGGCGGGTGGGAAATACTGAGGAAGTGTAAGACTGGAATGGCTGAGTAGCGTTCAGACCCTTCATTGTGCCAGACCATTCTGGGTTGCTTTAAGAGACCGAATGTTTTCATTGATGAGTTAAGATGCCGTTTATAATTAGCTGATCAAAGCTGAATTCAGACATGCTAAACGTGCGCCCCACCTGTGTAAAAAATGCAGGCGGGTGCTGACCTGGCTGGTGTTGAGCAGGCTTGCTTTCAGCAGGCTTGTGTTGAGCTGGTTTGTGTTGAGCAGGCTTGCTTTCAGCAGGCTTGTGTTGAGCAGGGTTGTGCTGAGCAGGCTTGTGTTGAGCAGGCTTGCTTTCAGCAGGCTTGTGTTGAGCTGGTTTGTGTTGAGCAGGCTTGCTTTCAGCAGGCTTGTGTTGAGCTGGTTTGTGTTGAGCAGGCTTGTGTTGAGCAGGTTTGTGTTGAGCAGGCTTGCTTTCAGCAGGCTTGTGTTGAGCTGGTTTGTGTTGAGCAGGCTTGTGTTGAGCAGGTTTGTGTTGAGCAGGCTTGCTTTCAGCAGGCTTGTGTTGAGCTGGTTTGTGTTGAGCAGGTTTGTGTTGAGCAGGCTTGTGTTGAGCAGGTTTGTGTTGAGCAGGCTTGTGTTGAGCAGGCTTGTGTTGAGCAGGTTTGTGTTGAGCAGGCTTGTGTTGAGCAGGTTTGTGTTGAGCAGGCTTGCTTTCAGCAGGCTTGTGTTGAGCAGGTTTGTGTTGAGCAGGCTTGTGTTGAGCAGGTCTGTGTTGAGCAGGCTTGTGCTGAGCAGGCTTGTGTTGAGCAGATTTGTGTTGAGCAGGTTTGTGTTGAGCTGGCTGGTGTTCAGCAGGCTTGTGTTGAGCAGGTTTGTGTTGAGCAGGCTGGTGTTGAGCAGGTTTGTGTTGAGCAGGCTTGTGTTGCTGCTGCCGCTATTCCCGGCTGCCTTGGCTGAGAGGAATCAGGTGGAAAGCAGCCTGGGATTTGTAGTTTCTTGTGGTGTGGAATGTAGTGTAATGGATGGCTGCATGCGGCCTGGAGCTCGGTTGCTCGGGTGACTCTGTTCTTGTGGATATTTGACGGAGGCCATTTTAATTCCACCGTGGCCCAGCAATTACAGGTTTATAGATTTTGTTCTGTAAGTTACAGTGCCAGAAACAAAAATTTTACTGTTATAAAATGCCGCTGTTGACTGAGATTGACTGCATTGTAATGTGATCAGTAAATTTCTTTCAGTAAACCTGCCATTGAATAGAATGATGTAGCAATTTAAAATGGCAACACGGATGTTGAGGGTTTTTATCAATTTTTTTTGCATAGTTCCTGAGAATATGATTTTCCTCTGTAGTTGTCTACGTTGTTAAGTGCCTGGTTGAGCTTAACAGTGGTCATGTTAATGTGCTAGAGGATATGTGTTTTTTAAAAAGGCAGTACGTTAGTACGCCAGGTTTGAAACCTCTTACTAGTAGTTTGTGCTGAAGGATTTTCATTTTTTGGTCCAGTGTCAGCTGCGCGTCCACGGCCTAGTATACCATAAGCCTACATTACTAACCTTGATCAAGTAGCCTGAATCGCAAACATCTCAATTAATATTGTGACAAGCACTACACAGCAGCAGTTGTATAACTGACACCCTGGGCGGGGTTGAACAATTTTGTCCCTTTCTTGCTCCGTTCCCTTCGATTTCAGTTGACTCTTAAAAATGCTCTGCTACCTCCAGACTTTTCCGGGCAGTAAGCAATGACTGCTCCACCCTGTGTGGTGTCTGTAATGTGTTGGTCTGGTCTGGTCTGGTCCAAAAAGTTAAAGACAAGGAGACAGCGGGGGTAAAAGCTTCGCCGGCGTGTTTTTGAGCATGAGAACGGGGTGAAAGTTTAGCAGTCGGTTGAATAAAAATAAAAATAACAATCCTAGCAAAAAATATTAAAACAGGGATCCTACGCACGCTTGGTGTGTGGTCCCCTAATTAAATCCTCTGACACAAAATCGCAAGCAGTGAAACCTGAGTAAATCTTGAAGCTGGTGAACAGAGAAAAGCATGAAGCTGGTGAACAGAGCAAAGCATGAAGCTGGTGAACAGATAAAAGCATGAAGATGGTAAAACAGAAAAGCATGAAGCTGGTAAACAGAGAAAAGCATGAACAGTAGTTCTGGTTAAATAATAAGTCTTGTTTATATTCTCTGTGGTGTCCCACTTGCTTACTCACTGTTCCTCAGGCGATAACAGACTCTCTCCTACTTAATCCCGCCCTCTTCATTTTCTCTTTTTCTTCTCCTCCCCCTCCGGCTTTACTGATTTATTCATCCTTTCCTGCTCGCTTTCTCTCTAGTTATCGTGTTCTTCCTTTTTTTAATAGATCCTCTGCACTTGATCCTCATCTATTTTCGTTCCAGTTGTTCTTCTGTTCCTCGTGCCACATTTCTCTTCTCTGTAGTCTTTCTTCATTGTCTTGATCATCTGTGCTTCTGCACACCACATCTCATAGGCAAAGACCTGTGCTTTTATGTGTAACCATGTTAAACAGCACTAAATGTAAAGAGAGGACAGGCCATTTCAGTGTATAAACCATACATGATGAGGAACCTGTTCTAGTGTATAAACCATATCCTAAGGAACCCTTTTTAGCGTGTATGCCGTATTTGATTACAAACCTGTTTCATTGTATATTAGTTATATATGATTTGGAACCTGTTTCAGTATGTAAGGCGTCTGCTAGCAGGGTTTTTCCTGGCTGAAACAGAGCTTAGGTGGGGACTTGGTGTGACAGCGACTGCAGTCGAGCCAGCTTTACTGCCTCCGTCAACGCCACGTGTCTCCCGATATTCAGCTGCATTTACAGTCTTCTAGAGACCACCACAATGCACTGAGATGTTGGCCATAAAAAATGAAATGTGAGGCAATCATAAAAAATTGTGACAAATGAAATATTTATTGAAGGGTTACACTTTGTAACTGCCAGAATTGGGGGAATATAGCCTGTACACCAAAGGATTAAAACATTCATTCTACTGTAATAGTGTATCCATATTTGAATTGCAATATATCTTGAAAAGCATTTCATTTTTGTTACTCAAAACGTAGGGTACAATATTAACCTTTTATCTTAATGAATCCACACAAATGGCACCTTAATGTATTTAAATTATTTTGATACATTCACGTAAAGAATTCTTGCACCATTCTTTTTTGTCACTGGTGTTACTTGTACTTGTACCTGGCAATGTCTCTTCAGAGTCTGTATGCATATGATATGGTGATTTTGATCGAAGAGCATTTAATTAAGAGTATTTAATTGCTAAATCAAGTATAATTTTATTAAACCATTCAATGCTGGCATAATTCATGGCAAGAAACAAACATTTCAGTTTAATGTCAGAAAATACAATTTTTTTTCCTTGTAAATTTTCGACTTTAATATCAGAATTCTGAGTTTTTCCTTGGAATATTATGAGAATGGTTGAGCTGCGGTAAAAAAATAAAATAAATAAAATGGCTATAATACGGCATCGTACAATGTGGTGTATTGGCATGTGATGTATTAGCATGTGGTGTATTGGCATGTGATGTACTAGCATGTGGTGTATTGGCGTGTGGTGTATCTTTTTTATATCTGTTGCAGCAGTAAACATCCAAACTTGAGAGGCTGCCTGAAATGCTTTCGGGGAAAAAATGACTCCACAGTTTTCTGTTGGGTGTCGATAGACAGCCAGTCAGCAGCAAGGCCTGACAGTTATTGGTGGCTATGACAGTTATTGTTATTGCGTCCAATAATTATCCTTGCGGTATATCAGCCAGCCGTAGCTAGTATCTATAGCGGTGGTCTCCAACCCTTGTCCTGGAGAGTCTGCTGGTTTTCATAGTGAATCTGCACTTCATGAATCAATTAGAGCAGTTGATTACACAGTTAACTCAACTCACCTGGTGTCTTGGGTCTCAATTGGGTGCTGATTTTAAGGTGAGAACAAAAACCAGCATACCCTGTAGCTCTCCAGGACCAGGGTTGGAGACCACTGATCTATGGATTAATGATTTGTACCCTAACCTAGTGTATGTTGTGAGGTGTGGAGGTGAAAGAAGAGAAAGTGTAAACGCAACGCAGCACGTCTTCTTGGTCATCCACGTGTGGGACTGATCTGTACTGCCTCTGGGCCAACTGACCCCTGCCATTATTTCTTCTCCTTTGTTACGTTATTAGTTTTGGTTGGGAAAAGGGTGATTTTAAGTAAACAAGCGAACGAGAGCACGGTTTTTGGGATGGTGAGGCGACGAAACTTTGGTGGTCTGATGGTGGAGGCAGGTGTTCCCAGCGTTCTTTGTACAAACAGATAAAATCCAATACAAAATATTTATATTGAACAAAATCCATTGGCAGCTAGCCTCTTAAATGCCGTGTCAGGCACGCAAAGCTGTGTGCCGGCCTTCTTATGAAGTGATTCTTATTATCTTTAACAGCATGCTTAATGCACAGTAATGAACACAACTGTCGCAAAAGTCTGTCCGTAGTCTTGTGTCCCAGAATGCCACTAAATGCTGTTGCCTCCTCCCCTTCCTGTCCGATGTTCTTTTAAACCTCCTGCTGAGGGTGGGACTGCCCTGTTAGGAGTTGTCGACGCAGTGTGCCAACTCAAAGAAACAAATTGTAAAACGTGTGTTTTGAGTGAGCAAGTGACCCTACACTAACAGCTGTTCTGTGCTCTGAACACTATTACGGTCTGAACACCGCCCTGGCACCGTTTCAGTTTAACTATGATGCTCTGTGCCCTGAACACTGTTACAGACTAACTGTGCGTTCCTCTTGACTATGTTCCAGCCTAACTGTGTAGTCCTGTAGACCGTGTTCCAGCCTAACTGTGCTGTCCTATTGACCCTGTTCCAGCCTAACTGTTTTGTCCTGTAGACCATGTTCCAGCCTAACTGTGCTGTCCTATAGAGCCTGTTCCAGCCTAACTGTGCTGTCCTATAGAGCCTGTTCCAGCCTAACTGTGCTGTCCTATAGACCATGTTCCAGCCTAACTGTGCGGTCCTGTAGACCATGTTCCAGCCTAACTGTGCTGTCCTGTAGATGATGTTCCAGCCTAACTGTGCTCTCCTGTAGACCATGTTCCAGCCTAACTGTGTTGTCCTGTAGACCATGTTCCAGCCTAACTGTGCTGTCCTGTATATCTCTCCAGGTGACATCACTCAGAAGGGATATGAGAAGAAAAGAGGGAAGCTGCTGGCTCCATTCATCCCTCAGAATCGCAGTAAGATGATCCTGGCCTTCATCATCTCATCAATCAATCATTCAATCAACCAATCAACCAGCCAGTTACTCAGTTGACCGGGCACTCAACCGACTGATGGGTCAATCAACCAATCAAACAGACTCAATAAACTAGTCATTCAGTCAATTCATCAGTCAGCCTTTCCAAAAAATCAATCAGACCATGTTTTTTCCATATCTGTTTGCCTGGAGGCAACAAAACAATAATGAGCTTTAAAACCATGAGGTGTTGGGGTGGGAAGAGAGGTAGGGTGTGTGTGTGTGTGTGTGTATGCATTCAAGTGTGTGTGTGGTGTGAGTGTGTGTGTGTATGCATGCAAGTGTGTGTGTATGTGTGTGCTTATACACGTGTGAGTGTGCGTGCGTGCGTGTGTGCATGTGTTTGTGCGTGCACACGTGTGCGCGTGTATGTGCATGTACGCATGTGTGTGCGTGTGCGAGAGTCTGGGCTGTGGTCTGAGGCTAGAGGTTTCTCCCTTGGGAAGGGGCTGGCTCTGAACGCCTAACTACACTGCAGCACATGCCCAAAAACAAAAACAGGAAAGATGCACGCGAGAGGTGTGTCTGACCCAATCACAACAAAATCAGCTACGGCTGCTGAGTCACTTACAGCCACTGTACCTTTTAAATGGCTACCCTTTCAAAATGTATGAAAACAAAAGATAATTAGTTACATTTCCCAGAGGGCAAATAGTCAGCCACCTCATTTTAAAAAGTATTTGGGAGGGAGAGAGTGTGAGGTAGAGAGAGAAGCAATGAGAGAGATTGTTATGGGGCACAGTAAGGTACTTTACTGCTCTATGGTATTTTTATGGTTTATGGTATTTCTTTGGCTTTATATCTTCTTAGGGCTTGTTTTGGGTGTTGTCTGCATATATTTAGAATGTGTATGTTGGTTTTTGTTTAGCACTTGCAGTTGTGCGTCTTTAGATGGTGCACCTTTACTCGCTGTTCTGGGAATGTTGTTAGCCAGTTCTGGCTATATTGCTCGCATTAATCCGATTAATGCACTTCAGTACTGTAAGGTGCTCTTGAGAATAGTGCCTGCTAAGTGAATGTAATGGAATGAGTTGGAGGAAGACATTTTATGTGCGGCTCAGTAGGGTGGAATGGGTGGTGCCTGACTGACCAGCCCACCTATGCACTAGAACATCTATGGTTGAGCCCACCTATGCACTACAACATCTATGGTTGAGCCTACCTATGCACCACAACATCTATGGTAGAAACCGTCTATGCACTAGAGCATCTATGGTGGAGCCCATCTATGCACTGGAGCATCTATGCATCCTGCAGCCCTATGTGAAATACCGTAAACTTGCCCACACAATCACAACAAAATCAGCTACGGCTGCTGAGTCACTTATAGCCACTGTACTTTTTAAATGGCTACCATTTCAAAATGTATGAAAACAAAAGGTAATTAGTTACATTTCCCAGAGGGCAAATAGTCAACCACCTCATTTTAGAGTGTGACGTAGAGAGGGAAGCAATGAGAGAGATTGTTATGGGGCACAATAAGGTACTCTACTGCTCTACCAGAGTGACAGGAAAGGTGATAAGTAAGCAGGGGGGTGATAATTAAGGAGGGGGAAGGTGATAAGTAAACTGGGGAAGGTGATAAGTAAGCAGGGGAACGGTGATAAGTAAGCACGAGGGAAGGTGATAAGTAAGCTGGGGAAGGTAATAAGTAAGCAGGGGAACGGTGATAAGTAAGCAGGAGGGAAGGTGATAAGTAAGCAGGGGAAAGGTGATTAGTAAGCTGGGAGAAGGTGGTAAGTAAACAGGGGAAAGGTGATAAGTAAGCAGGGGGAAGGTGATTAGTAAGCTGGGAGAAGGTGGTAAGTAAGCAGTGGAAAAGGTGTTAAATGGGGGAAGGTGATAAGTAAGCGGGGTGGAAGGTGATTCATTAGAATAATTAAAATTCTTGTTCAGTGTCTCCTGGAATAACACAGAAGCATTGCCATGGACACAAGAACAGCAGGAAAAAAAATTGTATACATTCATTGAGCATACATACTAGAAGTCATTAGCAGTGAGTTTTTTTTCTTCTCACAAACATGTTTTACCCCAAACTGGGCTTATATTACAGAATAGAAGAGTTTAAACCTTGTCAGAATTGCACCCAAACATTTACCTCAGTTAAGGTCACTACGGCTCCTATGAAAATCCGGGAACATTCTCATCCTGCCTCCTGTGTGACATTATTGTAGATCTAGTGGTGTGCACTGGTACTGCATGGCCATTTCGCTAGAAATCAGCAGAGCTTTATTAGTGCAGTCACACGTTTGGGGAAATATTTTTCAGTACCTTGATCCACAGATTAAAATATTCTACCTCTGCCTCTGATTGGCTAAAATACGATGAAAAATGGTGGATATCAGTTATTTTAAAAAGTGATATTTTGGAGATGATTTTTGTCAGCATATGAACATCACCTTTGGAAAAAAAAAAAAAAGTGTGAATGAGAATTTTTAGGTTGCATCACAATGTTGTCTTTTCCCCGGACCAAGTAAATTCAGTAATTTAAATGTAATTTTTTCATTCAGCTTGGATATACTTTTAAGCAAATACCTTTTCAATGAATTGTAAAATGCTTACAAATGCAAAATTATGAATGCCTAATCTTATTCATCAGCACTGACTACTTAAACCCCCCTACAGTGCAGTGAGAAAGTATTTGTCCCCTTCCTGATTACTTCTGTTATTGCATGTTTGTCCCACTGAATGGTTTCAGCTCTTTAGACAAAATGTAATATTAGACAAATATTACGCACCTGAGTAAAGAGAAAACATATTTTTTTAAATGACTATTTAATGAGAAAATATGTGAATGAATATTTAATAATGGAGGAAATCAGGAAGGGGGCAGATAATTTTTCACAGTATGGCAGACTGCAAGGGCCGTCCATGCAGTGGACGGAGTGTAGCACAGTGGGTAAGGAACTGGGCTTGTAACCGAAAGGTCGCAGGTTCGATTCCCGGGTAGGACACTGCCGTTGTACCCTTGAGCAAGGTACTTAACCGAAATTGCTTCAGTATATATCCAGCTGTATAAATGGATACAGTGTAAAATGCTATGTAAAAAAGTTGTGTAAGTCGCTCTGGATAAGAGCGTCTGCTAAATGCCTGTAATGTAATGAACGAGATGTCTGAACAGCATGCCTAGCTGCCCCGCGTATTGCACTTTCAATGCAGCTGTTGAAATGACTGATGTCTCCTGCTGTGGTCTTGAATGTGTGGCCTTTTTCCCCAATGCATTTGTTATCCTGTGTCTCCCCCCCTCAGGCGTGGATCCTGCCCTACAGAGTGACCATCGAGGCTCCGGTCCCAGTTCCGCTCCCGCTCCCGCTCCCACCTCGGCTCCGCCTCCCTCCTCCTCCTCCAATCGCAACCATCGCTCCCACCGGTCCCACCGCAGCGGCGGCGCCCGGGATGACCGCTACCGATCCGGTGAGGGAAACGGAAAATTCGCCGTCGAAACGTAGCGCATGAAGCAGCACTGTGTGTGTGATCCAAGCTCTGAAATGTGACGATGAATAGAGAGCCTAAATCACTGGCTGATTCAGCCTGAGGACATCTGGTAAGAGGAGGTTCTGGCAAATTAATTAATTAATCAATTAATTCATCAATTTACTATGAAGTAGCGAAGAAAATCGGCAGTATAACTGGCATCTACTAATGGTATAGCTCTGTACTACCTCCCCGGTTTTGGAATGAGCTTCCCGCTGTAACTTTTTTTAGTTACTTTTCCCTCTTTTTCTCCCAATTCCTGGGAGTACCCAGCCTGTGCTGCAGCTACACCTTCCTCTGTCAGTTTGGTAGAGGGTCAAATACCCTCCTCCAGAACACAGGACTTCCTGTTACTGCTTTGGAGAATGGGAGAATCAGTCTTCAAACCCTGCATTCCACAACGTTGGGGCAACTCCCAGTCACAGTGCCTGTCTGTACTGGTCCCACATTAGTGAAACAAACCACTTTCACATTAATTTGGGCTGTGGTATTTTTATGGTATATGGTATTTCTATGGCTTTATGTTTCTATTCTTAGGGCTTGTTTTGGGTGTTGTCTGCATATAGGCTATTTAGAATGTGTATGTTGGTTTTTGTTTTGCACTTGCAGTTGTGCGTCTTTAGATGGTGCACCTTTACTCGCTGTTCTGGGAATGCTGTTAGCCAGTTCTGGCTCTATCGCTCGTATTAATCCGATTAATGCACTTCAGTACTGTAAGGTGCTCTTGAGAAGAGTGCCTGCTAAGTGAATGTAATGGAATGAGTTGGAGGAAGACATTTTATGTGCAGCTCAATAGGGTGGTATGGCTGGTGCCTAACTGACCAGCAGCAGCTCAGCTGCCTGAAACCCTCTCATCCCTGGGGGACCATGGCCTCTGTTGTGCATCGTCCTCTGGGGCTGCTACCACAGTCAGTACTGGTGTTGTCTGCATTTGACACCATATTGTTCTGCCCATCTGTGCACTGGAACATCTGTGCTGGAACCCATCTATCCATTAGAACATTTATGGTGGAGCACATCCATGCACTAGAACATCTATGGTGGAGCCCACCTATGTAGTAGAACATCTATGGTGAATTCAACCTATGCACTACAACATCTATGGTGGAGCCCACCTATGCACTAGAACATCTATGGTTGAGCCCACCTATGCACTACAACATCTATGGTGGAGCCCACCTATGCACTAGAACATCTATGGTGGAAACCGTCTATGCACTTGAGCATCTATGCATCCTGCAGCCCTATGTGAAATACCGTAAACTTGCCCACATTACTTTAAAACACCAGTTGTGCCAGGACATGTCCGTTGTCAGATTTTGAGGTTAGCAAGGAGTTCCCTAAGCACCGACTACCTGCTGATTGGTGGACTACACACCTCTGTTTGGCTGGCTACTTTTAGATGCATATATTTAAGGTTATCTCATTATTTTATTAACAATCCGTCAGCTGAACAATTTGTCTCCCCACCACCAACACCCTTAACTGGCTACTTTTCTCGCCTGGCTGGCGACTCAAAAATTTGGAGGAACACCCTGGTTTAAGCTACAGCATTACCTGATGAATTGCAGCTTGGATTTGTTTTTATGTGTTAGTTGGCTCCAAATGTAATGTGATCATCCAATATCGAGAAGTGGGTGTAATTCAAGTATTCCAACAAGTACACACCTGCATGTACTTTGTAATTGATACTCAAAACATTTTCTAATGAACAGCTGCACTGAAATGCATGAAATTTGGAACTTTTTTAGGTCTGGGTAGAGACAGAGGTAAATATGGTATTTGTACATGTGTCCCTGCTGTGTGAATAAGTGGGTCTGCTGTATGAATAAGTGTGTCCCTGCTGTATGAATAAGTGTGTCTGCTGTATGAATAAGTGTGTCCCTGCTGTATGAATAAGTGTGTCTGCTGTATGAATAAGTATGTCTGCTGTATGAAAAAGTGTGTGTGCTGTATGAATAAGTGTGTCTGCTGTATGAATAAGTGGGTCTGCTGTATGAATAAGTGTGTCTGCTGTATGAATAAGTGGGTCTGCTGTATGAATAAGTGTGTCTGCTGTATGAATAAGTGTGTGGTGTTTTGCAGATATCCACACTGAGGCTGTGCAGGCAGCTCTGGCTCTGCACAAAGCACAGAAGATGGCTCTGCCCATGCCCACCAAGCGACGGTCTACCAAAGCCCAATCAGCAATCACCTCCACCCCTCCCGGTACGTACCGCGCCCAATCAGCAATCACCTCCACCCCTCCCGGTATGTACTGTGCCCAATCTGTGCTCAACTCCACCCCTTCAGACAGGTGTATGTAAAGGGTCAGGTGTATGTATACAGACAGGTGTATGTAAAGGGTCAGGTGTATGTATACAGAC